>NC_052503.1:65669979-65728278 GCF_016617805.1 Bactrocera tryoni | reverse complement strand
CAATGATGATAGCGGAATAAAACTTTACACAAATACGGTTTTTGAAAAATATTTAAATGACAGATAATGAAATCTCGATTATCACTTTAACATGCGAGAGTATAAAATGTTCGGTGACACGCAAACTTAGCCCTTCCTTACTTGTTTAACTTTGTGTAAATGGTTCCCAAAACTTTAAAGACCGTTTTTCTCGAAACGCTATTCTAGAATCGGTGAGCAAAATTTACCCGAGACCGCTAGACCGATCGATTTGATATTCACACGATCTTCTTAGATATATTATTCAAGTAATTATCCAAAAACTAAAGACTGAGCAGAAAAATCGTCTTCACTGCCAGACACTATTTTTCTCAGATCTTTCTGGAGATCGGCTACAGCATCAAAGAAATCCAATATTTTTCGAACGAATTACCGTTATACTATACAAGGTGGCGCAAAAATTACCGATGTTTTTTGGCTGAAGTTTTTTTAAAAAATTAAAAACTTTGATTCTGCTTGTGGATTATTTTGGTTGGTCTTTTAAATTTTTTACATCAAGTCGAGAATATGATATCATGTAAATGGCCGCCGCCACAGTTGAACCTTTTATGGCATTTTCCATCACTTTGGCCAGAACTTCCGGCGATAGGTCCACACATTCTTAACGGATATTGTCTTTAAGAGCTGCAAGAGTCTAAGGCTTGTTGACATAAACCCGCGACTTCAAAGAGCCCCACAAAAGGAAGTCTGGAGCGGTCAAATCAGGCGATCTTGCTGGCACCAAAAAAGGGATTTAGGCGCCCAGGAAAAGCATCCTTCAGCATATCGGTTGTGGCACGTGCAGAGTGTGCCGTTGCACCGTCATGTGGGAACCAAATGTTTTCCAATCCCAATTCATCAAGTTACGGAAAAAAGAACTCGTTTATCATTGCTCTGTAGCGCTCACCACTCACAGTAACCGTTTGGCCCGCGACGTCTTCTAAGAAAAAAGGTCCGATGACTCCTCCAGCGAAAACAGCACACCATACAGTGACTTTGAGCGGGTGTAATAGGTCTTCGTGGGTTATACGCGGATTTTGAGTGCCCCAGAAGCGTACATTTTGCTTATCTACGTACCCGCTAAGATAGAAATGTGCCTCATCACTCATGACATATTCGACTCAGGTGTTTTAATTCAGACTATTGGGGTTGCTCAAACACAACCGATTCTTTTGTATCAAAGTGCGTTTTTAAAAAATTAAACATCTTTCCTTGATAGCAACCACGGAGCGGTTTTATCGAAAAATAATCGATCTAACGACAATTTGATAAATAAATTGGGTGATATTTCAACGTTTTTGGACTCTGAAGGCCTAATTTTTAATATAATTGAAATAGTTTTAGACTTTTGTAGGTCAGAACACATTTACCATCCATTTATCCATTTATATGCCAGAAAGAAACATCGAAATCTCAAAGAGTTATAATTTTAGAGATATCGATCTGAAATTTTGCACGCTCTCTTTTTTCTTAAATACAAAAACCATGCTTACAAATATCGGTTGGGAACTTTCCATATCTCATAACTAAAACTTCCCAAACATTATTTTAAAACTCTTAAATTCACAATTTTTACTAGCAGTCGTTTCATCGATCAATCGGATCATTGCATATACGTAAGTTTCCACAGATTTCCCTGTAAAGCTTAAGGTAGATAGATGACAAGATGGTCATAGTATTTATTTAAGTTCTTAAATATTCAATTAAATTAAGGCTTTAATAAACAGATCGATCGGCAGATGTTTTCTATTATTTAATCCAATTTTCAAGTAAAAAAATATCAGTTTCATTTACTATAATACAGGGTTTGTCCGGAAAGTAATAGGACTGATTTTCTTCCAATGCGACTGTACTTCGGAGCGTGCGTGCACCGACTGGATTCGGTAGATGGCCTTCCTAGCTAACGAACGAGCGGCTGGTTAGTTGTCTCCGAGCACCTGTAGAATCAGGACAAACATTTTCGCGCGGCGCGTTCGTTAGTGCAGAGGTACATGATTAAATTCTATGTGAAACTCGGTAAATATGCGACAGAGACGTTTGTTCTGATCAATCAGGCTTACCCAGATGTTGCATTAGTAAGAAGTTTTGTGTTTCGGTGGCACCAGGCCTTTTTGTAGAGCCGGGAAGAGGTCGCCGATGAATAATCAAATCCAATTGTCATTTTTGACATCAAAGTCGTCGTCCACCATGACTTTGTTCCTACTGGATAAACTGACAACGCCACGTTTTACGTGGAAGTCCTCGAAGGACTCAGTCAATCGGGTCCGACAAGACATCGCAGCCGATTAGAAGTTGCAACACGACAACGCCCCGGCTCACTACCTTTCCTGAGAACAGCTACTTTACCGAAGCCGGCATCCCAACGCTTCCGCAGTCGCTCTGCAGCCCAGATGTTGGCCCCCGAACTTTTTTTTGTTTCCTTGCCTGAAAAGTCCGATGACAGGCAAGCATTTCCAAGCAGCATGCCCTCGGCTCTTAAGCCCTTTCCGGAGAATGTCTTCCGTGACACCTTCAATGCGTGGAAATCGTGCTGGCAGCGCTGCATCGACGCAGAAGAAGCCTATTTTGAAAGTTTTTAAAGAATTATAACGATTGGTTCAATACATTTCTTTTAATCGACACAGTCCTATTACTTTCCGCACAAACCCTGTAGAACGTGACTGATACTGAGTTCTTAAAACTTTTTTCGGTAATATGGATTTTATTAAACCTTTTCTCCTCCTCACCTTTCTCTTATTCTCTACTCTCCCACTCAATTTCTACCTCACTCTTTGGTGTTCAATCCTAGAATTGAAGTTGACCACTATTCACAGTGCTACCATTAATATTTTCGTCTCCCAGTAAATGCCATATTTGGAGTTCAACCATAACCAATAGCTGACGAAGAGCTCCATTTGCCCCGAGAATATGGAGTACCCATTGCGCAACTTCGTTTTGGATATCGTAGTTGGTTAATAGATCCCGGCGTCCAATGAGTCTCCGCATGATCTCTATCCACCTCTTTGCGTACCCAATGGATCCCACTCAACCAACATTCCTCTCTCTATGATCAGACCCCGTCTAAACAGCACTTTATCTGGGCCTGCCTTTGGATGACTTCAATGAGACCAATTCGAACATTACCACGTAGAAACGGAAATTGTTTAGGAAGAACTTTAAACATGAGAAAGTCACGGTCTTTTCTGGCATAAGCTACACACTCTCTTTATAAGATATATAAGAGTATTCTGACTGTTTAATGATAGGTCCTCGTCATTCAATTAAAGTAACTATATATAATCCTATGCGATTCACCTTTTCTCCACTCGCTGTGCTATTGTACTACTCTCTGCAGTAACCTTGACTAAAACTACCAAAAATACTACACTAATACAAATATACTTGTATACTGACTTTAAACACCCTTCTATACGGCAGATCAAATGCACCCATTTACAAGGAAATTTGAAATACTGCGAGTATTCAAATCTTTAAGGATTCGTTTCCTCCCAAAAGCTTTACGCATGCTGCGTTGATGGCGCAAGTACTTTAAAATGACGGCATTAAAATAAAATATAAGTACATGTGCACTTAGCATAAACTGCATTATCGACAGTGCTCAGCAAGCATAAGCGTCGAGCATATCACACAATTAAGCTGGACGACGAACAATACGAGTAGGTGCAAGGCAAATGACTGCACCAGCTACAACCGTCAATATGTACATATATATCATGATCATAACCATATATGCAAATCCGCTTTTCCTACTCTTAAAGAGTCACCCACATGCACGCACACATATGCACAGTGCATTTGTTTGAAATTTACGTAGCACACCTCCCGGCGCGGAAGCATCAAAATGTGCAATGCAACTGTACATGTGCCAATTAACATTTTTCGTATGGCGTTTTCCCTGCGCACTCGTTGCACGTGCACTCCTGTGTTGTGACCACAACGAAAACCACAACTTTAATATGCGAAAATTGACAGTGAAATTGGCAGCGTTGTGCAGTAATGGAGCTCACATGCACACACCAATACACACGCATTTCTATATTGCACATATTGCATTATGCACAAAAATGCACATGCAAATATGCGTGGGTTAACTAAAAGCCCTCGAGCGATCCCCTTTTTATGAGGCTACTCGCTTTCAGCGCTCTTGCTGCTGCGATATTTTACCCGCTGATAAACATTAAAATTAAAATGGAATGCAACGAGTGTGTAGTTGTGTGACCTGTAGGAAAATTATAACGTATGGTGCAGCACACTTTTAAGGACAATTACCATTGAAGACATATAAAAATATGTATAATATAGCAAAAATTGCCGTTTCTCTCACTAGTTACATGTTTGCGCAAAACTCGTCTCGTGATCTCCGCCTTAACAAATTGAGGGTTTAAAAGTTTAAAGTCCTAACGAAGCGAATAAATTTCATAATAGACATACGCTCATAAGTTTGATATCTCTAGGCTATTTACTTTCAACTAAAAATACTTTTGTATACAATTTTACAAATCTCCTTTGAACTTCACATTGTCAAACTATAGTACTTCACAAAACACCGTTCTAATAATACAAGTATAAATTGTTTACGCACAATATAAGGAATTCTGTATGAGGATCTCTCTCACGGAAATTATCCCGACTTTCGAACTTTAATTTTGAATATGGTCACTAATCAAAGATTCCTTAAGTTAAAAGTTCCAACGGCTTCAGATTTCTAATATGGATTCGAATGGCCAAGATCCAGTAATAAACAACAACAATGAAAAGCGCGTTTTATAGTTAGGAAAGGAAGCGTAAAGTAAAATTAATAAAGAAGTTAGACAAGTGAACTGATATCCACTTACCAGATAATGAAAATAATATCACATTACAAAGGACCACTTTTTGCCGCAGATAACATGAGGACCAGACCTTGAAGACGGTAATATATCTATGAATATTTTAGAAAAAATCAAGAAAGAGTTAGCTCAATGAAACGACTGCTTCGGAATTGTGCCTAAATTTCCTTAAAACATAGTGTCTAACATATGAAAGTTGGACATCATATTGCACCCATAGATATTTTGCATAAGTTTCAAATCAAGACGGAGTTTACATAGCAATGCAGTGATTTCTCCCCATAACATAATCTTATATATATACATATATGTAATGCTAATTGTTAAGGAAATTCAAATGTTTTTTATTTAGTGTGCAGCACAATAATTGCCATTAAGTTCTGAATATAATATCATTCAAATGGCCTCTAATACTTTTTCTGCAGGAACGAATCTAATGAACCAAATTTTCGAGTAATTCTTCCAATAACTAAGTCGTGTTTCATGAATTGCACGCTCAATATTGACTTCTAAAACTTGAAGCGAGTCTGGCTTATTGCTAAGAACCAATGATTTCAAATAAACCCACAAGGTGTTCAATCACAAGGCCGCTCAATGTCACAATTTGTTGTTGTGTGGCACATTACCTCGTTTTTTTAGAACCACATGTTCTCTACCGCTCTCTATCATTGACACCAGCTTAATTTCAAAAAATAGTACAGACCGATGATTCCACCAGACCAAAACCCACACCAAATTTCAATTTAGATAAATGTCGTGGTTTTTCATGAATAATTTGAGGATTTTTTGTGGAAAATCATTATCGTTTTCGAGTTGTACCTAGACAAAATCAGCAAATTCACGACGTTTAGGGTGGTCCAATGGTTTCAGTTCTTGCGTGAGAACCATTTTATACGGATGCAAGCCCAAATCCTTTCTCAAAACCCGCCTGGCTGAGGTTAGAGACAACCCCAATTCTTGAGAACGTCTTGAAATCGACAAATTGCGGTCATTAGCAACACTTGCCTGAACTGAACGGTAGCAGTATTTTCATTATTTCGAGTGGTTCTTTGTCTTATTAGCACTTAAGCATTATGTAAAGAAAAAAAAATGCTCGAAATTTAAAACAATTTGACGAATAGCGAGCACAGGTAGACGATTATTATGACGATAAAATGACAAAAGCGCACGAAAAGTTGTAATTGGAGACACTTGGAAATCAGATCATCTTTATTGGAAAGTACGATATTACATACCCAAGTATACTCACTACAATGACTGCCTTAGGAATTGTTCTTGAATTTCTCTAAAAGGTAGTGCCTAATTATAGCTAAAGCCAAGAAACACTCCTCTTTAGAAACATTTACGTTATTTTCTAAACACCTCAGTCATCTAACCCGCATAAGGAGCTCTGGGGACTTTGCTTTATCGCAAATATCGATTTCCGTTAATAACTTTTTATGACCTCTCGTTACATGTATTCCGTAAAACAAACAACTTAACCAAATAGAGCATAACGTAATGGAGCTCAAGATTGATATTATTGATAGCAGAACCTTCTTAAAATTCTATCCTGCGTTGGCAACCAAATTGCAATTAAACAACACTAGATACCAATTACCAAAGACAAAGGCATTTATATTTTGGAACTATTAGCTAAGAGCACTAACATTTTCTGGAATTGTATGAAAGTAGCTAAACCCATTGGCCCTACATATATAAACCTATCAGTCGCAATTTCAGTTAGAATAAATACATAGTACAAGTTGGTTGAAACTGCAAATATGAGTTCATAACAATAATCATAATCACAAAATTTCCCTACCGGTACAAATGTTTATACATACATAGAGATGCGTCTATATGTCTGTATTTATTACACTATGTAAATACGAGTGTGACAACTCGACACATAACCGTAACTTAAAATTAAAATTTTAATATAGGTGAGTGTGCTGGCAAAAGCATTTTAACTTTACTATTGTGACCATGAGTTACAAAAACAAGTGTTAATATGTGACGTTGTTGATGTTGTTGTTATTGTTGTAATATGTTGCATACAAAATGCAATGGCAAATATTAAAATTAATGCAAATATGCCAGCTGTCGCGCGCATTTACAGCAACACAATCTATAGCACGTAGAAAGGTTGTGATTTCTCCCCAAAATATAATCGTATATATGTATGGGTTATGTATGTAACATACTTATACATACATATATATAGGAGTATATGCTCCATTTGTATATTACATTTGCATACGCATTTGTTGCATTCTCAGCATTTGTGACATTTTTGGCAATCATTGGCCCGCAACTTATTGCCGCTATTTTACTTTGGCCGTTACTGACACCGCTGCATGCATATAGACAGCTAGTTCAATAAACTGGCACAGCCGCCGCACTGCAGCCCACCTTTCACCGTTACTACAGCTAACACATACATACGTTCATATGAATGTGTATATGTTTATTTACTTCGGTGTATTTTGTTGCTTTTACTGGCAATTTTATGCTTTTGAATATGTTTTTGTTGTTGTTATAATGCATTTGCTTTTCTAGTTGTTGCTGTTTTTGTACGTAAAATTTGCATTCGTTGACACCATTAAATTGAATCGCTGTGGCGACACCTGTATTGTGGGAAAACAATGTTGCTTGCATGTGTGGGTAGAGGTCAAATTACAGCGAGTTTAAAATTTTGAAACTCAATGAAATCATTTGGTTATAGTATTTTCAAGATTTAAGCTATTTTCTAGGAAGGAATTAATCAGCAACACAGTTGATTTCAAGGAGTATTCGGATATATATTGGAAAAGTTATAGTTAAGAATGGCCATAAACACAGTGATCGGAAGCGACTCTAAAGTTTTTCGAAAAACAAATTATGGAATTCACACTTACCGAAAATAGAAAATGTGGCACTTTTATATGTCAACTAACTGCAAGTTTGATATAATACTCAGCTCTCAACTTATACGTTGGATTTTGATAAAGTTTTGCTTTTCAAAGATCATACTTGAGAGGAACACTTAGAGGCCGAATTGTTAAGAATATTTTCTCAATCCAAATAGCTCTTGGATTGAGCCCACGTGAGATAATACTAAAAACATTTAAAAATATTGGAGATGTCTAATTAGATTTTTTATTAGAGGCCTCATAAAGCCTTCGATCAACATCTAAAATAAAAATTGGAAAGTTTAAAAATATGTTCAAGCAATGTAAAATGAAGTCAAGGTAGTTAACTATAACATAACCGCAGAATTACTTTCTCAATGCTCTATTCAATACTTTACTGATATCTATATTTATAAATATCCAAACTTCATAATTTATCTATATGTGACCTGGTCTACGGAAAGAGGGCTTAGGTGTAAAAAAATCAATTTATTTTATTTTTTTTATTTTTTTTATTTGTTTATTTACAGCTGTTTCCCAGAAAACAAGTTTTCGCACGTTAGCTCCCTTTTCGTAGACCAGGTCACATACCTATGTATAAATTGTCGACTTATATAAATTTTTGCAGCTTGTGACATTAAAGACTTTTTTTCAAAATGTTAAACTTTGGCTAGCCAACAATTTTGCAGTGCATTGCAGTTCCATTGAGCTCCATTGAAGTTACCTTTCCGAATACATAAGCTCGAAGGTCTAAGTATAACGAAGATACAATATTCTTAGGTCAGAAACCAAAAAATTGCTGGTAATTTAAACAAATATAGTTTTAGTTTACACAATCGTTAGCTTGACTTTCAGACTAACATCTTCGATATTCCTTAATCATTCTATTGATAATGATAATCTGGTCTGGCAATTATTTTGCGAACTTATTTTCAAGTGTTGAAGTATAAACATAGATCATTACACTTTTACTCTGTTCATGAGTATTTTTTAATCAAGATATAAAAACTTGAATTTGGTACAGCACATTAATGTATTAGGAAACACCTGTGAGCTGAAAATGTTTAGAAATTGTACATATCTCACAGGCCTCTGAAACTACAATAACCAAGTTCGCTGAGGACAAATCCTTTTGGTAATTTCTCCGACAATATGGAAATGAGTAAAGTTGTGGAATAACATTACCACACACCCGCTCCCCGTATGTGAATCAATAAGTAAATGCGTTAGAAACATAAAATTTTCAGCCAAAATGATGCGAAAGGCCTTTAAAGGAGCCAGAGTAAAAATTTGGCAAAGAGTGTGACACCGCTCACTATTGCATTAATTGCTACTTATACTTCAGGAACTCACATTTATAACCACATTTTGTGCATCTATTTTGATTGTCTTAAGGGGCTATACCAGTGTGATACTTTCAAAAAACTTTTTTTTTTTTTGGTTTTTCGATAGTTTATATATTCAAAAATATCCTGTGCAATCGGCGAGGTCGTATCTTAAATAGTTTTTGAATAGCAGCGTTCTAAACAGCGACCGCTCAGAGGTGCAAACATACATATATAAGTGAAACTTTAAACGCGTTTTTCTCGAAACGACATTTTTCAAAATTGCTGACATTATAACTCAACGAGAAATTGACCGATCGACTTCAAATTAAAACTGGATATAGTTGAATACATTTGCTATACAACAGACTACGATCTTTTTGATTGGTTGAAAATTGTCAATTTGTCATTAAAAAACGACCATTTTTATTGTAAAAAACGATTTTTTTTTCAAAATTACATCATTTTCCTAACTTTTAATATTTTTCAAAGATCGTAGTTCATTGTATAGAAAATATATTTAAGTTTAATAAACATTTTGAATTTTTTTTTGTTTCAGCTACTCAATCGACCGGAATCATGCCAGCAGTTGAGGCACTTTTTTTTCGGCACTTCTGCAGACAGCTCATAACTCCGTTATTTTTCAATATTTTTGTAAAAAAAAAATTTTTTAATATAGCTAAAAATATACTTTATTACGTCCATAGAACGTCGAAACATTCAATCTGTTACTTTCTTTTAAAAAAATTCACGAAAATCGGCTAATTTTTCATGCGTCACACTGGTATCGCCCCTTAAGTTACATTGTGAAAATGGCCGGGTTCGGGCAACAAATTAAAATTAAGTCCTTGTATGGACAACTTTCTGGCAACTGGCGAGTTATCTTCAAGAAATTCGGCATTGATTTTTGTTCAAGACAACGTACAACCTCTGAAAAGAGGTTTGCATATACATAGCTGCCATACAAACTGACTGATCAGGATAAAGATGTAAGATCCTTAAGGAATATACCTGTGAAAGGTTACAATAGCTTTGGAGCAGCCGAAGTTAACGTTTATTCTTTTTTCGCTTGATATTCTGCAAGAATAGGTTCTTAGACACCTCTTAGAAAATCTCCCAAATATGAGCTCTTAAATGTCCGATTTCCAATTTTCTATTTTTTTATTATTAGCTAGAAAAATTCAAATCTCACTTAATTCCCCGGGTAAGTGATATTTCAAAAAAACGTATTTTGCTATGTTGGTAGAACTGTCCTTAATACGAGTGGCCTTCAATAGTGGTCGAGAGATCGTTAAAGACGTGCCTTGTCCTGGACGAACTTCGACGTCTTCAACTAATGCAAATGTTGAAAAAGTGAAGAATATGGTGCTTGGAAATCATGAGGGAGAGATGGCAAAAGAGCTCGACATCTGTTGCGAGTCGAATGAGCATATTTTGGGTATAAAAACGCGTTCTTTCTCGATTCGTGCCGATAAAGCCGAACTTTTTTTGTTCAAAAAGAGCGAATTTAAAGCGAAAAAGGCAATGAATACCATCGATCAACCATCAATCATTTTAGCTCCGTGTGATTTTTTCTTGTTACACAAACTGAAGTTGCCGCGACGTGGAACCCATTTTCAGTCAGTCGGAGAAAATAAAATTTGCTGAAGTAGCTGAAGGCCATCCCAAAAAAAGCTTATGAAAAGTGTTTCGCGGACTGGAAAACACGTTGGCAAAGTGTATTGTATCTGGTGGTGTACTTTGAAGGCGAAAAAATTGATATTCATGAATACCTAAATATTTTGCATTTTATTTACAATTTCCGGATATTTTTTTGCCACAAAATAGAATTCGTAAAACAATCTCTTCCAAATATTCAACTTTAACTTGAGTAAAGCATATTTTTTCGAAAGGTATTTGCATTACATTCTAATTAATAATTTACACTTCAATTTCCAAAGCAGCATACATACATACAAACATCCCCAGCAGCATCTTTAAATTAATTCCTCATGGAAAATTACATTAGCAGACATTTAATTTCGTTATCGGTAGGTAATTAACTTGCATTACCAATTAACGCATTCATTAGTCGGTGCAGCAACACAACTACATACACATAAGTGCAAAACCTTATGCACAAACACGCGCAAATAATTCGGTTAGTGACTAGTGGCAGGAAGTTTCGTCCCTAACCTCAATTCACATGCGGCTCAAACAACGCACAGTAACAAAAAGCACATAAATTTAAGCGCTGCGGTTGCATGCACTAATCAAGTGCAATAATATTACATGCAACAACACTCAAAATACTTCTTTCTATGTAGAATATAAGTATATATGTATGCTCATATGATAGTATATATGTACATATGTAAGTGCATTGCCACTAAATATAGTTGGCGGCATTTTGCAATTGATGGCCTAATGAAATTAGTTGCAGTTAACGCTGACAAAACATGCGATTAAATTACTGCTCTGTGTTTTATAATATTTGTTTGTCATCAACGTGTGTGGTGACACAGCGGTGTCTGTCGGTCAACCGCAACTTTGCAACTAAAGTGTTCGTGCAACCGGAAAGAATGTGAATGCGAGGAATTCTGTTGCTATATTGGCAAAAATACAAATTGTTTGTGTATTTATTGGGTAATATTAGCGTATTAATGTGACAAATTTGTTGTTGTTGTTATTATTGCTCATCGATTGCATTAAATTTACGATGCAGTCAATTGTCACAATCGAAAAATCGTAACCAACTATTAATACGCCACAAATGCGCCAGTAATTAAGTGCTTGCCACACATCAGTTACATGCAGCCCTTGCGGCTAAACTCACATGCTTGTATGTATAGATATATTTATTATGCGAGTTTATTGGTTAACGCTCGTTGTCTTAAATTGAGCAATAAAGACATATGCACATACTTAATGTATAAGAAATAAAATTACTTTACGCGTAGAATTTGAGATTATATCGAGGAAGCAGGTATTTAAGTCAACCCACTTTCCTCCATCCACTTCAACACACTGTTTAGCTGTCTTCAATTCGTCTTATCTTAGAAAATAGCGTATCGAACGAACAACTGGTGTAAGTCTTTTAGATTGGCATAATTAAGTGGAAATATCATACAAAGCTGTTATTACTACTTTAATTACTCTCTTTTATTATATTCGACTCAATAAATTTCTTTTAAAACTAATTTTATATAACCTTGATATATGATGGATCTTAGTTTCTCCAGAAAACTTATTCGACGATCTCAATAATTCTAGGCAATCAAAGGCTAATGAAATGCTTTTATATATAATCTTTCTTGGAACAAACCTTATTGCTACATATATAGTATTCTAAGTTCACATCGAAAATATCAACTAAAATACACAGAGATGGCGCATATAAAATTACCAGAGCCCTTGCTAAATACTAAAATTAATACACCGATTTCTAGTCCAAACATATGAGAATGAACAGATCGTATTTAGCAGAAGTATCTACTGCATGGGAATATTTTCAATCAGACCCTATCCTTTTTTAACTCCCAGAATTAATAAAAACAGTAGGTTATGAGACCTTATCCAGTATTCCTGTTAACTATTCGTCCGGTAGTTGTTATGCATGTCAAATTGCTTCAAACAAAAATGTGCGAAGACTGCAGGGTGAGCTTAAGGGGGGTAGGGTTTACAAGGTAAAAAAAAAGACTTTTTTTGTGAATTTATTTCTCAAATCTGGATTAGTAATTTTATTCGGACCTTTTATACATTATAGAGCACACTTTTGACATTGAAATAAATTATTTCTCCATCTGACGCTTTTCTAGTTTGAGTTATTTAATAGAAATTGGGTGAAGAAGATCTTATTGATGAACAATGGAATAATGTTATTAACGGCGCACGTAATTTGGTATGTTAATGAAAAAATTGGGAATACGTCCAAATGATACTTAATTTAATTTAAGGATTAATTGCTCACGTAATTTAGTATTACGATATTTGAGTGAACGGTAAATAGTTTATTTTTTATTGGCTTAAATTGAATAGTTAACTGGAAGATCTGTAACTCAATTTAAGTCTCAACCGACACCTAATTCGTTTTCAAAAATAAATGCGAAATTTTCTCCTTACCTAAATGAAGAGGTGATCCGATTTCCTAATTGAGAAAATGAAGGAGTTTTCTGCAAAGTGCTTGACTAAATTTAATCTTTAATTAAAACCTAATTAAGAAACGTTTCAACCGACTACATTAAGAAGCTGTCAAAAAGGTATACAATTCAATTTAAAGCATAATTGACTAAATTTTAATACAGGTTTTAGCCTTTTCGCACAGCCAAATTAATTTAGTACATTAAAATTATAATTGAGATTTAAGAATTAATTGCTCACGTAATTTAGTGTTACGATATTTGAGTGAACGATAAATAGTACATTTTTTATTCGCTTAAAGTGAACAGTTAACTGGAAGATCTGTAACTCAATTTAAGTCTCAACCGACACCTACTTCGTTTACAAAAATAAATGCGAAATTTTCTCCTTACTTAAGTTAAGAAGTCATCAGATTTTCTAACTGGAAAAATGAAAGAGTTTTCTGCAAAGTGCTTGACTAAATGTAATCTTTGATTAAAACCTAATACTCGTGCACGCTAATTAAGAAACATTTCAACCGACTACATTAAGAAGCTGTCAAAAAGGTACATAATTCAATTAAAAGCATAATTGACTAAATTTTAATACAGGTTTTAGCCTTTTCGCACAGCCAAATTAATTTAGTACATTAAGATTATAATTGAGAAACCAGTTTTTGCCTTTAGCATATTCTATTTGTTCGCGTTCTTCATTTGTATTCATCAGCTGTTTGCTATTTTATCGAAACACACAACCAATTTTTTAGTCTGGACAACAACCTGCGGAGTTAAAATAAGCGAAATTTACAGTTTGGACAACAACACGTACAATTGTATTCCAATTTCAACTCGATTTCATTTCAATTAAGAATTAGTGTAGTAAAATACGACTTTTTGTATGGTAAATCCAACTAAATTGGCGCTTTAATCGAGCAAAGGCCGGCTAATTGATCAATTAACTGATTAGTTTATTATTTCGAAACTATCTAATAGACTAAACTATGGACTTGTCTGAAAATTGTTTTTTGCCCAATTTTTTAATTAATAGTTCTAATTGGTCAGTTGAAATAGATCCCAGGCGTCTAATTTACTAACCAACTCAATTAAGAAATAAAAATTAGTAGTAAAGTCGACTTAAGTCTTAATTGCCTCACCTATTTTGTTTAATTGAGACTTATAAGGATATAACTGATAGTATAACTTTTACCTATTTATACGAATAAGTTATAGTAGACTAACCGAAACTTCCTTCCGTTTCTGTCTGGGTACAAATACTATACTTTCATACTCATTACTGCGATTTATTTTCATTAAGTCACCATATATGAACTTTTATGACTAATGCACACACATACATCCACTCACACACTCAAAATTATGCGCATTTCACCGAATTGTAAGTAATTATTTTTATTACTGCAGCCACTTATTCATAATACCTCATTCAGCTGCTGTTTCATGTGACTGAATGCCAAGCAAATGAACTTTTGAGCTGTAAAATATATTTTTAATAATTTTTAATTCACCCCACATAATGGATGCAGATGAAATTACACACACAGTGGTGCATAAAAATGGCATAAAAAATATTTTTTCAATATAATCTTTCTTTTTTTCAACTGGTTGTGATTGGTGATTTTCGCACAGCTCTTGTGTGTTATGTAATGATGGCAGATAATTATGGCTGCAGCAGCGCAAAAATGTAATAATTATTTAACAAGTTCATTGTGCCAATTTATAACAAGCACAAAAAAAAAAAAATATTAATGCTGCCGATATGCCATAAAACGCCGTAAAGTTGAAATAAATAGAGAAATAATTTATAAAAAAAAGATGTGAAAATTTATTTATGAAAAAAACCTGAGGCGTGAAAAAGTTGTTAACCGCGGTCACAATAAAAAAATAGCATTAATTAAAATAACTGTATTCTAATTAAAAAACAATAACAGCTTCAATTGCATGTGGTGAATGAGTTAATTTGAAAATTCGTTTGCAACAAAAAGCAATAATTATTTACTATAATTTGGTAAAGGAAATTTATTTGCGCTTTTTACGGCATTTTAATTGAAATTTATAGTCGACATTGGCGCCAAAGACAGACGTTTGCGAAAACAAATAGCACATTGTTAGCAAAATCCCAGGCACAAAGCTACAAATCGCTCGAAAAGCGAGAGCAATAAATATTAGAAGCAGCATATGTGTTTTTGTATATGTGTTGGGCGTTAAAAAATCTAAAAGAATGCACGAGATAAAAAAATACCAAGAGCATTGGTAAAGAGTAGGGATTTTCTAGCTAACGTAGTGACTGTTGAAATCCCCGGAGCAACACATGTTTCACGTCCATGTCTTGTTTCACTTGTCGTGTCGACACGAGTTGCGACAATTGTCTGTGAAAGCTGGCAAATGATTACCAGCACATACAAAATCTGAAAAAAAAGGTTGAGCATGTTAATGGAGATAGAGAGAGAAGGCTTAGAATGCAGTTAAATGCACTTAGAGAAAATAAATAAAAGACGCTTTACTCCTTAGGAAATAATGCTTGAGTAGAAGACGTCCAATTTTTTTAGGACTCGCCCAGATGAAGACTAAAATTGAAAAAAAAAAAAAAAATCAGTAATCGTAGAAGATTAATCACATTGACACAGCCACTAAAAAACTATTTTACCACGATAATGCACCGGCTAACCTCTCTGATTGTCGTCAAAGCCAAATTAGTTAAACTGCAATACAAACTGCTGCCGTATCGACCGTATTTTGTATACTTCTTCTTGTTTCTAAACTTCAAAAGTGCAGAATATTAAGACCGTTGAAAAAGAAGTGTTGAGAGCCCATTCCGGATTAATCGTAACAATCCAAAGAACCCAAATATAATTTAGATATGATGAAAAGGCCCATAGAATGTATATTTCATTCCAACGTCGAGATCACCGTCAGGAATCACAGCAATAATTCCTATAATACAGATAGAGTTCCGATGCCGGATGCCGTAAAGATAGTAGGATATGCGGACAATATTGTGGTCGTAGTTGTAACAAAAATCCTGGACGAGGTGAGAAACAACTATAACGCAAGCATTAGCAATGTTAAAAAATGGATCGAGACTGCTGGCTTGCAACTAGCTGGTCACAAAACGCAATTGCTAGAATAATGCCCAATATTCGAGGCCCCAGACAACTAGTCAGAAAGCGCCACAGCACCAATTTGGTTATCTTCAAATAGACATACATAGATCTTACATGAGTGGAGTGACTTCAGTATACAGACCGGAGTCATTAGGAACCTGCTGCATATTCAGAACAGTATAATGTTGCAATCAGTGTTATATCGGGAAGACTCCCCAAAAGACATAGTAGCAGAGCGTTGCTCATCACTCCGAGACATGAAATCTAACAAATCCCCTAGCCCATATGCGCAAGAATTTGTAAAAATTTACGAAAAGTGTCTCCGGTAATGGCAGGAAAAATGGTATACCTTGAGGAAGTGAAGCTGGACCCACTCTCTAATACCCAATATTAGAGAGTGGGTTACGCGGGATCATGGTGATGTGAACTACCACCTTACGCAGCTTTTATCTGGTTATAGGTAGTTCCGCAGGGAAACACAGATCTCTGGGTAAGGGGGTGCTTTGTACAGTGGATCGGGTATAATTGTTGGTACAGGCCAACAATATCTTTTGAAGAATTACACCCACCTTTGGCGTATCCATAAAAAAATAGAGTTCCGATTACTTTTGTGAAAATAGTAACGTGGAGGAGATCTCAATTAGAAAGGGAATTGTACTGATGACTCTTATAGGTTTTTAGGTTCTTAGCTTTATTTTATGCTATACTATTTGCCTTTTATGAAAAATTACTGATTCTAAACTTAATACATAGTAGTGATCTCCTTCTGTACAGAGTACAATATTTCAGAGCAGTGACACAGATTTGGGATGTGGCTCAAAACCCTTAGAACTTGTTTGATCTTTTAATTTAATTTTGCTGAAGCTTCACTATCTTTCTTCGTTTTTAGGTCTCATTATTGGTATTACACAATTTCTTTTAACTCTTTTTCCACCAAGTATCGTCAGGTAAAAGAAAACACACCAAAATAGGTATTATTCCTACCTAGTTTCAACCCAAATTCATCACCTTCCCAAATAAATTTAAATTTTTCAGAAGCTTCATAAGTCATAAGCAGGTTGAAGTTTTAAACCACCAAATAACCATCAGAATATGAACTTCAATATTTTTTCATTATTTCAGTGTATCTTGCACATAAAAAATGCCTTATTGCATGCCACATATGAATTTCACATCAGAGGATTTATCATTTTGTGCAGTTTATTTTAAACGTAAAGCCAAATTTATACGATTTGCACAGAGACAACACGGCGGCTGAAAGTGGCTGGCAAAATAAATGAAATATCAAGTCCAAAGAAAATACTAAAAACAAATAAAATAATATTTATACCAAGAAATGTGTTTGCTTTAAAGCTGCTGAAAGTCAAGCTATAAAAAATTAAAATTAGAGGATTGTCAGAATTTAATGTCTAAGTATTGATACCCTTCACTTCCCTTACAATTCTGACAATTCTGCCTTCTGCAAACTTTAAATCTAAAATCCTACACACTTTTATTTCATATTCTATATATTTGCATAGACTCAATTCTCGAAACACCTCTTTCCAAAAACAAGTATGCATATTTATTCCTATTGCCTTTCGGTGCACTTCGTCTTCAGCACCTTCATCACGTTGACAACAGTATTTGCCAAAAACAATTGTTTTAAACAAGCGAGATAAATAAATCAATCTGCTTTGCTTACAAAGCTCTTTTCAGTAGCAATAAAAATGCAACGCTGCCAGGCAAAGATAAAGTTGTTGAGAAGACAGCAAAAGGCATGAATACAAATTTTGCAATAAATTTTCGTGCAACTTGTGACTAAATCTCAGAGGAACGAATTTCAGACAGTAAAATATTTGCACTTACCAGTGGCTGAGTGAATAAAATTATACTATGAAAATCTGCTTAGATTTTGATGCAATATTTTGGAGATTTCTTAAATAATCTAAATTAAAGTCTTTTCTTTCATTTTAAAACATTTTCGAAGTTCGAACATATATATGTAATTTAGCGAATATGCTATAATTGGCTACAGTTTTGACAGAAAATAAACTAAAATATGGATTTTATTAAAGTCTGATGATAGTTTTATACTCTACAGTCGGACTATTCCAGAACTTGACGATTCAAAAATGCATGTATCAATTGTCTAAACTTTTAGAAATGATGCTTACTTTTAACTTTCATTCCACCTATCCATCTTTTAAGAGATCTTAAAATGCGAATACTTTTATTGTTCAGCAATGCGTTTAACTTAGCTGAAATGCACTACTATGAGGAAAAAAATCAATAGTAAGACTTTGTTCATAATCTAAAAATTCTTAATTTAATCTTCAAAATCTATGTAGTCTCATTCAATGTAATCCTACTTGTGTCATCGTTTCTTCCCCACTACACTTGTGTCATCGTTTCTTCAACCTTTCAAACACTTATTAACGGCAATTTCCGGTAGAGCCTTCAATGCGCGTGGCGACTCACGTTTAATGCCTTCAATTGACTCAAAACGGTTTCCCCGGAGCAGTCGTTTGAATTTGCTGAATGGCCGGAAGTCACACGGAGCTAAATCAGGTGGTTGTGGCAGGTTATTTGGCGAAAAACTAACAAAGAATTAATACAGTATGCCACGGTGCATTATAGTGGTGCAAAAACCAAGAGTTATCGGCCCATAATACCGGTCCGTCTTTACGAAAAGCTTCGCACAAACGACGAATAACACTCAAATAGTATTCCATGTTGACAGTTTGGCTGATCGGAAGGAACTCGGAGTACACCACACTTCGATAACCGAAGAAAACTGTCAACATAACCTTGATTTTTTACCTGCTTTGACGTGTTTTTTTCGGCTTTGGCCCACTTTTGCCACGATATTCGGCCAATTGATCATCTGTTTCCGGGTCGTAAGCATAGATACAAAACTAATCGCCAATAATAATACGTTTCACGACATCTTGATAGACGGAAGGCATTGTTTCAAAGACTTTAACACGACGCTGTTTTTCGAAAAATTTTAGTGAATTTGAAATCAATCGTGCTGCCACTTTTCTAAGAGTAAAATTATCTTTAACAGTGGTTTTCACTGATCCTTCCGATATTCCAACGTTGCTATGAAAGATGTCTGATTATTAGTCGTCGATTCCCAAACACCAATTCCCTTATTTTATTGACGTCATGATAATCAGTTGATGTTGATTGCCGTCCTGAAGGTTTCTCGTCGCCAACGCGTTCTCGACCCTCTTTGAATAATTTGTACCAATCAAAAACACTTGTTCGCGACAAACAATTATCACCGAAAGTCTTTGCCAACATTTTGAACGTTTCGGTACCAGAAATTTGATACCGCTAACAAAATTTAATGGAACTTCTTTATTAAAAAATTTTACTCATTGTAAAAATCGCCGAGTGCACTTCATGTACTTCGGAAAGACAAGCATATAGTAATTAATAATGATTATTTTGATGTGACATTTACTCAGTTGTCACTGACAGTCATACCAACCTAGAAAAAAAAAATTCGACGAGTGGGTTTTCATGCAAAATGTAAATTAAAAAGTCTTACTTTTTCCCACAGTAAGTTTGATTATGTGTGTAAGTTAGAGCTTTCCTCTACCGAGTTAAATATCTTGTAGTGATATGTGGAAGCCTTGAGCTTTGATGTTGCTTGCTTGAAGCTTATGTTCTATAGAAGCGAACATAAGATTACACGTTGTTGATAGTAAACCAGAAAACTTATTAGACATGCATTTCAAGAGAAAGGAACCTCTTTCGAATCCATTCTTCTATCGAAAGCCTTCTTCATTTTAATTACCGTATAGGGTTTGCGTTCATAAATATAATTGTAAGTTTTGTTTCTATAGGTGGGAAGCCATATAGTATAATATGCATTCCGAATCAGACTTGACCAAATCCAAGTGCATAGCTTATCGAATATTCGTACCATAATTTTCGAAAAGCATAGCTCAGTGATATCATACACGGCATTAGCGGATCTTATAACAATACAGGTGCGACACAATCGTCCTCTCGAGCAGGTCTTAAACCCAAATTTAACAGCTGCGAGTTATAAGTTTATACTCACAACTCAAAGAATATTAAAAAAATCGTTTTTTATTATATAATATATAATTATCGGAGGCATAATACTTTTATATTTTACAAAACACTAAAAAGGTATTGTGCTTTCACTCTTCCAACAGTGCAAAAAATTCAGCTAAATTTCATTTATAAGAAGTTACTTCGTTCATATAAAATGTAAAGAATAATTGGTCTAGGAATTATTCCTTTTTTTACTTAAATTAAATAAAACAGAGAATACTTCTGTGATTACTTTGCAACTACTAGTTCCCGCTTGTAAAAATACAAATTATCTTAAATATTTTGCATACTAAATGTTTTACCTTAAAATACATTCAACTATGAGCTGCCACCTTTCTAAAAAATTCACAAAAAAGTCAAGTCTCAAATCTCTGATACACAGCAAAAATTAATTACATTAAATTAACATAAAATGCAGCCACTAATTAGGCGCCACTTTTCTGCCGCGTCATTTATGCATTTTTTCGACAGTAAATTGCAAACAATTTTCGACCTTTTACAGCATGGTAAGTACAACTTTTTAGATTAACTCGTGCTCGCAACTTTTTTGATTATATTTGCTGGCTGCAAAGGACTTGGCTGTTGCGCTTTTAACGCGCCGCCTAGCAGTGCACAAAAGGCTAATTAATACAAAACCGTTGCAAATTATTTGCCAGTGCTGCTTATTTCAGGTTGAGGAAGTGAAAGAGGGGGCGAAAAAGAGACCAGGAAGAGCAAAAGCAGAGACTGTAGTAGGTATCATCTGCGCTTTCGCTGCATTACAGCCAATTTATAAACAAGCAAATTGAGCTAGTCAAGTAAATTACCCGTATTGCCTTGGCAGCAAACAGCCCCACAGCGCAAGAGCTAATGTTACACGAAATGCAGGGAAGTGATGGAAAATTTAAATTTGCAAAATTGCAACAAAAAGCGTTAGCATCCTTTGCATACAAAATTTATGTTGTATTTATTTTTACATTAACAAGCAACCGAAAAATTCGCTTCAACGCTGCAACTTGATACAGTGCAGTTGAGTGAATTTATTTTTCCTTTTTTCCGCTCTTCCCACTTAAACAGCAACAATTTATTGTGTTTGTTGTAGCACGCCTTTGTTCAAGCGAGAAAAAAAATTGAATTACACACGCTTTTGCTACACAACAGCGCAGCGATGGCAACGCTGCCACGCCAGCAAGTGCTTTGTCAAAGAGCCAGTGAACACCAGCGCGTATGAGTGATGTAAAGCAGCTGCCTGGCAGCAGATAGATAATGCGCGCTGGTAAATTGCCGTCAACAAGCAACTGCAGCAGTACTATGAGAGAGCGAAATAATGAGCTCAACTAGCAGTTGAATGGAAAAAAGCTAAAGTTGCTTGCCACGCTTGGCGCTTGTCGGGGTTAAGCGCATATTTGTTGCTGGATAATTGCATTGCAATGCTTACAAGTCTATTTGTTGGCTGGTGGATATGCAGCGCGTTTGTTGGCATGACATTCAGCAGGCAGGCGCTCAAGTGTGTGTGTGCTTTTTCATTTTCTTCTTCACGACGAGTTCAATGCGGAAACGGAAGTTCATTATGCGCCACCGAATTGCTATAGAAAAAATGTAAAATAAGTAAGCAAGAAATAACGGCAGTAGTAATACATGATCCTGAAAGAAAATTCAAAGTTTTATAAAGTTTTCAAACATAACCCCACATTGCTTATAGCGGAGAAGCGGGCTCTTT
Organism: Bactrocera tryoni; assembly: GCF_016617805.1. Taxonomy (NCBI): domain Eukaryota; kingdom Metazoa; phylum Arthropoda; class Insecta; order Diptera; family Tephritidae; genus Bactrocera; species Bactrocera tryoni. The sequence continues at coordinate 65,706,241 of NC_052503.1, read as the reverse complement.
ATACCACACTTGCGGTGCTTTCACCTACTATCGATTGTTATAGCACTTCCTACCAGTACCGAATTATAGAAAATGTACCTATACCTCGTGGTTAAGCGCAGTGTTCAACTCAAAAACGGGTTATGTATATGTAGTTAGTATTGTTGCTAGTTGCAATTGGAATATTTCTGAACTAGTTCATTTTCTTGCAAGGTCAGCTTACTTTCTTGTATGCCGAGGACTTACTCTTTGCTATAAATGAATTTGATTGAAAGTTAACCGCCCTTAGAGCTAGCTGTGCCCTTTGGAGAAGTATAAAATTAAAGGAGATGCATAGCCAATAGGAAAAATAATAATAATAGAAAAACTAAATTCTCTTCTTGTTGCTGTAAATAAGTGTCGCCTTTTACGCATGGTATTCCTGTATGATAGCGCAATTGAGAATGAGAAAGTTTATTTTCCTCTGACCGTATTGGTAACAGGTCAATTGAAAAGTTCCAGGCCTACCATAGTAATTTTTTTTTTGTAAAATCAGTTTTTTTTATTCAACATACAGCTCTCAAAGGGTGATACCCTGATAATGAAGATGTAGAACTGTTATTTAGCCCAAGGGATCGCATTAGCAAGTGGCACTTGTGGGCTAAAAATTTTGTAAAAATGTCTCCTAAACCACTAAACTTACAAAAGTCAAATTTGCTCAGGACAAATCTCTTAAGATAACCACGCCCACTCCCTGTATTACGGTACTATTAAAAACTACTAACAGCGCGATAAATCATACAACAGAGTCATTAAATTTTGCTCGCGAGGATGATATGAGAAAAGACGAGGAAAAAATTTGACAATGGATGTGGGACAGCCCACTCTTATCTCGAGTACTGTTCGACCGATTTCAACCAAATTCTTTATGTGACATTCTAATGACATTCTTATCTTCCAATGCCCATTTCCGTTATAACAAAATTTTAAATTCCAATTCATAATTTCACTTTCCGGTTTACAATACAAATTAATATAAAGAGATAAAACTTTGCCCAGGGTGAAGAATCCCACTCGAAACTGTTCAAGCATCTAAATCAAATCAAAACTGTTCAAGCCGCTGGGATCAAATATTTGGATCCCATACCTACATATATAGTTGTCTTTTTACCGCAAATATTGATAATTGAAATTCTGGGATTATCCCTTCCCAACAATGGTACGCCCGAAATGGATTCAATACTTCTCTGAGCTCCCATACAACCAATACAAAAATCTTAGAACTTCCTTTTTCACTCGTTATGATTTGTGATGGTATATGAGGTATGTACCTTGATGAAATCTAATCGGAAAAAAGGGAGTAAATCCGATGTACTTTATATAATGATTTTAATTTTTCTAACAAACCTTATGAAGAATAAGGCGGTCAGTGTGTGAGTTATTTCGAGTATACCAGAGCAATGTTCAAATTAATGCAGTCAGCCCGCCCCATTCTGTGCTCCATAACACTTAATATAATGATTTCCGTTCCTCTAGTTAACGTTTACCCTATTAACGCACTATATTAAAATTAGCCTCTTCGGTTGAGCTAATATCACGTACATTTCCCTAATTTTAAGAGGTTTTTGATATAATTTTAGGTGATACTAACTAAAATATTGGAACAAAACTAAGTTTAATTTTATCGCATCATATTTTAATATAAAATTCTTACCACTACCTAAAGGCCTTTCCCGGGATTTGAATCCTGTAAGTTGCAAGAGTATAAAATGTTCGGTTGCACTCGTACTTAGCTCTTCATTTCTCGTTTAAGGGGGTACTCTCATGTGAACACACACATTTTAACACTTTTTAGGAAAAATTTTTTTATGCGACAACAAAATTCAATAATTTAAATTTTTTCATATACTTTTATTTGTATTTTGAAATGTACAAACAATTTTTTTTTCATTTTTTAAATTTTTAATATATTTTTTTTTTAATCAAAGTAGTCCCCAACAAAAAAAAGTAGTTCACTGGTCATGGTCATAGCGGCTGTTCATGTTGTCTGAAATAAAAAAAATCGAATGGATTATTATTCAGTACTTCTGCGGCTATTGTCCCTACCAAATATAATCAATTTCATTTAAAACAAAAAAACAAAAACATGTCGAACTTCAAAAAAAGTCACGAAAATCTTTTTTTTCGTTAAAAATCGTTTAAAAAATATGAAAATATTTTCGAAAATAAACAATTCTGGTAGGGACGATAACTATAAATGAGTAGAAGAACATATGTAAATTCTAAAGTAATCGGTTGAATACTTTTTTTAAGGGCCATAACAGTTTCAGAAAATGATGATTCGAGAAAAATGCGTTTAGAAACGTAGCAGCTGCAGACTTGTCATGGCGCCTGGTAGACAGTCGCTTACGACACGTCGGCGACTATGAGCTGTAACTTATCAAATACTATGAATTTCAGTCTGAATTTTTCACAGCATGTTTTCAATAGGTTTTACTGTCAAAATATAAAAAAAATCGATTTTTCGAAGTGATTACATGAGAATACCACCTTAATTTCGATTTCTTCTCGAACAGTTAAACAACTCATGCAAAAAAATGTTGGCAAATAAATGTATTAAATTGGAAATAATACTTAGAATATCATGTTTTCAGAAATCTTTTATCTCTTAAGCTCTTAATAACGATAGATTTTCAGCACAAACATCAACATATTAGTGATGATTACTTTAAAAATTTGATTTGATTTGATTTGATTTGATTTGATTTGATTTGATTTGATTTGATTTTATTTTATTTTATTTTATTTGATTTGATTTGATTTGATTTGATTTGATTTGATTTGATTTGATTTGATTTGATTTGATTTGATTTGATTTGATTTGATTTGATTTGATTTGATTTGATTTGATTTGATTTGATTTGATTTGATTTGATTTGATTTGATTTGATTTGATTTGATTTGATTTGATTTGATTTGATTTGATTTGATTTGATTTGATTTGATTTGATTTGATTTGATTTTATTTGATTTGATTTGATTTGATTTGATTTGATTTGATTTGATTTGATTTGATTTGATTTGATTTGATTTGATTTGATTTGATTTGATTTGATTTGATTTGATTTGATTTGATTTGATTTGATTTGATTTGATTTGATTTGATTTGATTTGATTTGATTTGATTTGATTTGATTTGATTTGATTTGATTTTATTTGACTTTATTTCATTTGATTTGATTTGATTTGATTTTATTTGATTTTATTTGACTTTATTTTAAGTATTTTATTTTATTTTAGTTTTTATCATTTTAATTATATTTTTTTTTCATTTGTTTATTTTATTTAATTTCATTTCAATTAATATTTTATTGAAAACATATTCTCATTTAATATTCGCAAAACTTACTCCAACAAAACTATGCTACTTTCTGGTATACATGTATAGTAAGTTTACAGTATAGTCCCCACCATTGCACAAAGCAAGAGCGTGCCTAAAAGTATGCCTTTACAAAATGCACGCTTTGCGGCTACATTAAGAAGCACTTTAAATAAAGCAAACGGAGTACGCACATGCAAGCACAAATACACGAATGAAGATAGATATGCGTACACTATATACTACATATATATATATATACATTTATGTACATTCGAATATACCTACAAACACACTCAAGTACGCATGGCTTGCGCTTGTATAGTATAAATATGTAAAGTGCAACGGCTTAATTTAGCCAAAGTGGATTTTTAATTGAACTACACTTCACTTACGTGAGAGTGCATGCACACACACACATGCGCCTGCATTTAACTTTTCATTAACTTCTCAACATATAATGCGGCAATATATTTCGTTAAGCGCATTTCAATTTAATGCAACCGAATGTAACAAAGCGCGAGTGAAGCAAAGGCAAAGTTGTAGTAAAGGAAAATTAAAATGTGTACACACACATACACACATATATATATATAATGTATAATGGTTGTGAAAAGTTTGATCTGAAATTACAGCAAGGAGATAATCATTGCAGCTACGCTCCTTCAAAAGCGTGCAATTGTTGCCTGTTGAAAAGCGACTGCTTGCCTCTTGCTTTTGGTGGGCGAGTGCAACCATGACAGCAATGGCCGCACTTTACCAACACAAGTGCAAGCGCACACAGAAATTCAATACCGTAATTTACGAGCCTGAAAATTATCTGCGTTGATTTTTATTCATTGCTTTATTGCAAATAAAATGTTTTCAATGCGAGCGCATACATTTATAGTCGATAAATATATATACATGCAAATATATGTAGATTTCTTTTACAATAACAAGCACTTTCATGTTGTGAGGAGCCGATTTGACGGGTAAGGGGTTGCAAGCGCGTTGAGGCGTGCCGACATGGCGACATGTGCTGCAGGCGAGATAATAAGGAAGTCATAATTTGCATGCACACATTCAATTGCTGAAGCATTTTTATTATTTGCTTTATTTATTTACAATATCTTCCTTAGAAAATTTGCAGCTTTTTGGTGTTTTCTATGCTATACCCCGCCTGCCATTATATCTACTGGCGCGACACGACTTGTTAGCGCAGGAATAATATTTTTTCCGGCAATTTTTATTAAGCAAAATAAAAAAATTCTTCGAAACATAGATGGTTAGGAAAAACAAAAATAAATAAGGAATGCTAAAATTTCGGGTGAAACCGAAAAAATAATTTTATTTGTTGCACGAATATAAGTCGAAAATTTTCAATATTTCCTCAAAATTTTAAACAGATAAGTAAGAGAGGACCTAATTCGGCAGGAACCGAACTTCAAAAGGTGCCGCAAGCTGTAAAATTTTATAAATATAAAAAATTTCAAAGACCTTATTAAAAATATTTCACTTATTTTCTAAGAAAATGCTACAGAAAATCTTCAATGCGCACATTAGGCCCACAGCGCCTCCTAGAAGCTTGTTCATGTGGCATATACGATGGGCAGATCAGTAGAGGCTGCTCTCCATACACTAGTATTTAATATCGAAAGCGCTCTTGAAATAAGGAATATGTTCTTGGAGCATTCCTGAACATTTCTAGAGCTTTCAAAAACGTCTATTTATTCTGAATAGCATCAGTCAGTACAGAACTGGGCATCGCAAGCGGATCTGGGGTTGAACCCAGAGAAAACTGACCTGCTTAGGTTCACAAGAAAGCACAAAATTTCTCTATGGCGGTTCTCTTCGATAAATGAGACACAACGTGGAAGAAAGAGTGAGAGAGGCTATCAAGCTTTATATACGTGAAGACAGATGTTCGGCACTACCGGGTGATTCTTTCTCTCTCTCACGCACTGGTGGTACACAGCTATTGTTAGACCAATACTGCTCCACGGTGCAGCAGTATGGTGGACAGGCGCACGGAAATTCACCTACCGAAAGCCAATTGAAAGGGTTCAGAGGCTTGCTGCGCTGTAAATAACGGGAGCTTTAAGAACAACTCCTTCGGTGGCTCTTGAAATGGTACTAAACTTGCCACCTATAGACCTCTACGCTGAAAAAAAAATCGGCGTGACGACTACTGGCTGCAGTCGGGCATGACTCGGTGGGTAATGGCGGTTGGGCAAACATCGACTACATGACCCCACTTTTCAACCGGGAAAGAACGTTCAACGTAAACATTGAAAAATATGGCTGGCGTAAAGGTATGTTAGCTACGCTCAACACTCTAAACAACTATATAGATGGCTCGAAAATGGACGATGGAGTTGGTACGGAAATATACTGTCCAGAGTTAGGCATATGACAACCTTTTAAGTTGCCGACCCACAGCAGTATATTTCAAGCTAAGGGTCTTTGCTATTGCGAAAGCCACGGATATGCCCTCTAATGCATCTGCAGGTAATTCCAGAGTCAACATCTACATAGACAGCCAAGCAATCAAGGCATTAATCTCGTATCGCATATCGGCCAGAAGTGTCTTGGGAAGCAAGGTAGCCGTGGAAAGTGTTGCCAGAAGTACGCAAATTCACTTTTATAGGATGTCAGGCCACAAAGACATTCAAGACAATGAAATAGTGGAAACTGCCAAGTATGGTGTCGGCTAACATCCGAAAACATGATGAACATTGGGAAACACATGCATTGTCCATACGACAATCTCGATAAGCACGTTAAAAAAAATTAAAATGCCAAATTCATGTGCAAAATGGTATTTTGGAAGTAAAAAAATTCATATTGGCTCTCGATAGAAGAGACTGTAGGAACATGATGGGAATACTAACTGAAGAAGACTACAGAAAATGTCTAGAGCAGGACACGAGGGAAACAATGGAACATATCCTGTGCACTTGCCCGCATTGGTAAGACTACTCTATAAGCATCTGGGGCTGGGGCGCGTCAAGCGCAGGCATCCTAAAGAATGATTACTCTTCTTAGACCTAAGAACTGGTCTCCATCGGGCATCTTAAAGAGCCAAAACTGGTCTAGGCATGGCTTATTGGCTTACCAGATTAACCTAATCTAACCTATGTCATTGTTTTTTTCTTGTTTTATAGGCATATCAATATTTGATCAGGTTTAACTGTTGGACGGGTAACCAAGCGGGTGCAAAATCAGAAGTATCGTATTATAGCTATTTATTTATCCTACTTCTAAGCACTTTTATATATATTTAGCTTTATGTCTAGCTCAATATTATCTATCCAATAACCTTTATGTACACAAAATTAATCTGCACTCTCTACCAAATATTACGGTGGTATGAAAAAGCCGAGCGCCAAAAAATTTTTTACTATAGAAGTGAAACCAGTGGAACCCAACTAAAACCTGCTTCATATCCTATCAATCACATATGCATCTCATATCCACCATCAGCGAACCCCACACCACTTCTACAATCTACACTTTACGAGCTGCCATTAAAAACGGAAACGGAAAAACGTAATTTGAGTGACGACAAAAGAAGAAATGCCGGCAAACAAAACGGAGAATACGCTTAAAAGCATGCCAACCAAAAAAGTAGCAATAATAAAAAAATCAGACTATAATAAAAATTAAAAATAACGAAACAACATTGGTGGCAATAACATAAAAAAATTATATAACACTAGCGCGTGCAGTAAACGTACGACTGAAGAAGCGTAACGAATTGATAAATTGGAAACAAAAATCACAAACTCACACACGCTCACAAATGCAAGCACAAAAAATGCGGGACCCGCTTTTCCACCCATATGAGCGAAGCTTTATACTTTTTTGTGCATTCTTTTTACGATTTTCGCTGTAAAATTAACGGCAAAATAAGCGTAACAGCGCGTAGAATTGATAAGAACCCGATTATACGAGAGAAAGGGTGGCTATTTCGTAATATGATATTAACGGTAAAAGAAAGAGCAAGGAAGGAGATTGTCGGTCATGCTGGACGATCGCCAATTATTCGCGGGATAGTAAAAAGTAGTGAGGCGGAAATTCGTAAAGAAACTGATAGCTAATATAAAAGTTAGATAAAAAGGTGTATAAACGGAATAAATAATTTAAGGACAGTAGGCAAATTTTCCATGGGTAGCAGACGAGTCTGATAATAATTTTACTGAAAAAAGTAGATAATTCGGTTGGGCAGATAAAATATGGTGTATTACGAGTATTAAATCTTTAAACAATACCATCTGATCAAATTTGACTAGTCCATGTAACAGCACGCGGAAACCGAAACGATTTTTATATTGATACAGATTGATATAACCTTTTTTATGTTAGTATGTAGTTTGATCTCCATAAATCAAATAGTGTGTGTTTGACAGCTATTTGTTCACGACGCGAACTGGTTTGTCTGGCGATTTTTAGCGTGGACAAAAATTTAAAAATGAGCTTGAAGTTTTTTATTTTCAATTAAATCAGGGCTACAGCAATCGTTTCGGAAGTATTCTGCAGTACTAAGTTCTCAGCAACAAAGAGTGTATACTTTATTACGAACACAAATATTTGACTGACATTAAGCATTCAGTGAAGGTCGCGAACGATTCGCGTTTATCCATCACCATCTCTGTTAATGACGAAAATATCGAAAAAAGTAAAGAAAAAGGTTATTAGAGACATAGCTGAGGCTGACAACATGTCTTAGTCCTGAATTTTTTGCAAAAACGATGTCAAGTAGAGGTTAAAAAAAATATCCTGAGAACATAGCTGGTTTGTCGGTTTATAAATGTGACGTCGGAACTGTCCAACAATATAGCGAATGACGCTCCATAGCAACCAAAATTCGTTGAAGGCACTGAAAGCCATCACAGCGGAGGCTAATAACAAATGTAAGGAAAATTGAAGACTATTTTGAAAGCGATAATAAATACTTGTATTACGCGAATATGTAGCTTTGTTTGTCGATCCGGGTCAAATTTAATCAGATGGTAGCAAGTTGTCGGTCAGTGCCAATGCCACCCCAGCTAAGGTGTTGGCCTTCCTTTGTGACCTTGCACATGGTAGAAGTGAAGTTGCTTCTAACAATACTTTTCACTGCCTCCCAAGACACTTCTGGCCGATATGCGATACGAGGTTACTGCCTTGATTGCTGCTTTGCGGTATTGGTTTCTGTTGACTCTGGAATTGCCTGCAGTTGCATTAGAGTGCCTCTTAGCGATTTTCGCAATCGCAACCTCAGTTTGAAATATGTTTCAATGGTCCGGCAATTTGAAAGGCTTTCTACATTTTCGAACGCGCGCAGCTAACATACATTTACACCAACCATCTTTTTCAATATATACTTCGAACCTTCTTTCAAAATTGGAAAGTGGGATCATCTAGTCGGACTTTTCCAAACCACCTTTGCCCCCCTTGCTATGCCTGAAGGTACTATATGTAAACTCTTCTCCAGTCAGTAGTCGTTCAGCCGACTTTGCTGCGCAGTTTTCAGCGAAGAAGTCTATGGATGGTAGGTTTAGTAACAGTTTAAGAGCCGCCGTTGGAGTTGGTCTTAAAGCTCCTGCACAGCGTCCTTTCCATTGGCTTACAGTAGCTAGATTTCCGCACAAATGTCCACCAAACTACGGCACCGTAGAGCGCAATTGGTCTTACGACAGCTGTGTAGCACCAGTGCATGAGAGAGAGAAAGAACCCCCCGATGGTGCCAAACATCTGCCCACACTCATGTAAAGTTATACTTTCATTATTTCTTCCACATTGTGCTTCCACAGGAACTTGCTGTTCAAGACTACCCCAAGTTACTTGGTGGCATCCTTGAGAGATTTGCATCCCATTTGTCGAAGGGAACCTTCTAAGAGAAATTTTGCGCTTTCTTGTAATCACAAGCAGATCCGTTTTCACCGGGTTCAACCCCAGACCCGCTTGCGATGGCTAATAGTGGAATGAATTGAAAGGGGTAGACACCTACCCGTTATTAAGATGACAATATCGTCCGCCTATGCCACTATCTTAGTGTCTTTGCCGTCCAAGTTCCTTAGCATTTTATTCACCACTAATGTCCATAGGAATGGAGGTAGCACTGCACCTTGCGGAGTACCTACACAGACTTCCTTACTCATTCTAGCGTCGTTCCGCTCCGCTCTTATCCTTCCAAAGTTCAAGATTTCGTAAAGACGTTGCTAAAAGCTCTAGAAATAGAGCGTAAAAGTCCAAGAGCGTATTCCTTATATTCAAGATGCCTTTCGATGTTAAATACCAGTGTATGGAGTGCAGTCTCTACTGATCTTTCTTTCGTATATGCGTGCTGCGCCTTGGACAAGCTTTCAGATGGCGCAAAGGCCCTAATGCGCATGTTCCGGATTTTCTCTAGAGCTTTCAACAAGAAAGAAGTTAAGCTTACAGGCCTAAACTCTTTCGAGTAGGTTGGGTTCTTTCTACCTGCCTTCAGTATAAAAACTAAACTTCTCTCCATGACTGTGGCACATAGCTGCGCTTCATGCAATTATTCTACCTGTCCATTCTTTTTTATACACCGTAAAGATGTGCTTGGGAAGGTTTCAAAGACGTTAAGTCGTTCAAATTATTGTGTATGCCACTAAATATTGCACAATAGCTAATGAAGTATCAAAATTTCGCTGAAAGCTCTAAGTATTTACCGATTTTAGCCTCGAATATTGTTTGCAGAAAAAATTAAGTTCATGTGCAATTTGCTCATCATGTGTTTGAATTGCTTTAACCCGCTCCCCCTTCAATGCAATCATGAAACCAATCAAGCATTTTTTAATCGGTTTTTTATTGTCACCCTTACACGAATTTCCATTTGTATCGCCTTCCAGCACTTTGCTATTTTATTTATTTGCGCTCGTTAAGTTTTATAACGAATGTTGTTAGGAAAGCTTCGAAAAAACTTAAACCCAGCATTACGTGATCCATTCTATCATGTGTATATGTAGTGCTTATGTTTGCGTTTATGTGTGTATGTGTGTGTGCGTGAATTTTTACGTGCGCCACATTCTTCGATTTATGCCAATTTTAATTGATTGCTTCCATTTTATTTCCCTACTACGAAAGCAGCCGCGCCAAGTTGGAATTATTTTTTATAGCATTGGAAACTTATTTCACTTCCTTCTATTGTGCCACGCCCCTTCCTTAGCGGATATTTTAACATATTTTTTATTTGCCATTACACTACTACATTCCTTCCTTGCATGCATTCATTTAATATAAATTTTCTTGTTGTTGTTTTTTCCGCTCTCGGCCCGCTCCAGCTCCAGCATTTCAATTCAATTTGCGATTTTTATGAGTTTTTAATGTGCAAACGGGTGCGCCAGCTACTATTTCTTCGCATTTATAACCAATTCATACAAAAGTGCATGCATGTTGTTGTTGTTGCGTCCGGGTATATCTGTGTTTCTGCTACTTAAGCATGTGTGCGTTAGCGTGTAATTCATTGCCTTAAGTGTGTCCGTGTTGTTGAGCGAATTTTCTTGTTTGTTCAGGTTTTTATTATGCTTTTCATTCGTTTTATTTGTTTTCACTTTTATTTCTTTCATTCTTATTCTATTTCTCCTTGACGGCAAGCCAAACTGGGCGTAAGAGATTCCCAAACAGGATAATAAAATCGTCTAACGTGAAAAAAGGCGTTATAACAAAACAATTTATGGCACTGATTGTGTTATTGTGAAAATGCAAGGCTCAAAGCTACACATATGTATGTGTACTCGTGTGATTACTAATGCTTCGTCCCTGATATAATGGTAGTTGGGGTCGATCCTCTTGCTATTTATACATGTAAAACAGGCTGCAGACGCGTAAAAAGGGTATGCGGTGAAAGAATTTTATGATAATATATTAAAAATATAAGTAATCAATTGTTAATCCCTTTAATGCCGAGACAAATTTTTTAATTTATATTTCATACTAAATATTTAAATGGTATTAACTATAATGCATTATTTCGATATAAAAATAGTAAGACCAACACCACACACAAACTAAACTCCCTCCTTTGCATCCCTCCTTATTTACTCCATTTTTATAAGTCTTGCGAAAATTTGAGAGAATCTCACCGATCTCTATCCAAATTATTATAATACTCAGTGTAATTTATTAACGACGAAGAATCTGATTTCAAAAAATTGAGATCTATAAAGTCAAAGAATTGTAAGTATATAAAGAAACAAGTAAAGAAGGGCCAAGTTCGGGTGCAACCGAATATTTTATGCTCTTGAAAATTGCAGGAATCAATATATTTGAGCTACATACTCAACATAAAGTTTGTCAGAAAAACGAAAATCATTATATGTAGTATCTGGGTGTTTTGGTGGAATCGACTCGATTTTATCTAATTTTACCAATATCTACCATATACAAAGAAATGTTCCCTGGGTTTCAAAAAGTACCTCACATACTTGTACAATCACCCCATACGGAGTAAGGCCAGCCGAATGTTCGAAAATCCTAAAATAAATTATAAAGATACACTTATTGATTTCTGTACTGATAAGTGAAAGAATCAAATGGAATTTAGAATTGTTGTACATGGGAAGCAAGCCTGGTTTTAATCAGATTTCGTCCATGGGAATGTGAGAAGAATGCTGCGGACTAAATTTAGTCGAAATCGGTAGGGTTGGTCTAGAGATATGTGATTTGGTTTTTGCTACTTTAGTAGTTATGCACATTAAGGGGGGAGCCTGATTTAAAAGCTTCAAAAAATCTAGTTTTTTTACTTAAATCTTTTTAAAAATAATCTAAGAATATGTCCCCAAAGTTTTAGATGGTAATTTGAAATATTTTCGAAGCCAGAAGCAAAATAATGACCAAGCATCTAGCGGATAAATGAGCGATTGGGCAAAAAGCGAAAACTTTGACGCGCGATTTCTCGGTTTTTCATTTTTACGATTTTGCTTAATTGACGGGCAGGATAGAAAAAAACTAAACGTCATATGGAATTCGGGTAAAGTTTGTTATCTTTGGCATTAAATTATCCTATATTTAAACAAAAAAAAAACAAAAAAAAGTCAAGTTTGAACATATTTTTAAACAACATACTTAAAATTTTTTGGTTAAAAACAACTGTTTTTCAATTTTTAAAAAATTTCTAAAATTTTACACTTTTTTTTGGAAGTTTTTTAGTTTAATTAGAAGATAAATTATTAAAAAATATGAAGCTCTTTGAATTTTTTGTTTCCGATAGAAATTGCGTCCGACAAATGCACATGCGAGATGCATCGGGCAAATGCTTCCCAAAGGCAGAATATCAAAGATTTCGTATCCAAAAAATGTATGACTGTTGTTTAAATATATAACTATAAACCGTAAAAATTTTGCTTTAATCACTTATCTCTTTCATTCCCAAAAAAAACATGAAAAAAATCGATTTTTTGAAGCCTCTAAAGCAGGCTCGCCCCTTAAACGAAATAGAGTGCTGGGTCACGCCCACTTTTCCACATTTTTTTAGCCCATAAGTGTCCCTCACTAATGCGGTCACCTGTGACAAATTACAGTTCTATATCTTTAGCGCTTAGTTATGGTATTTTATACGTTTTCGAAAAATAGTGTTTTGTGTACCAACATTCATCAAGTTATCTTCACTGTTACTCAAGTTAAAACCTTCCAAATAAAATCGAATTTATTGTATAAGCGTCATTTGCTACATCCGGCTGCAATTATTACCTTAATCTGCTTTTTCAGTTTCATGAACCCTTTATTGTTTTACGAAAGGCATTGGAAATGAATCTTAGAAACTTTTTTCCGAAGAGGAATGCGTATGACACGAAATGTCATGAATTGAAAAAAAATATGAGATATTTCGACACTAAGCTTTAAATTTTAAAAGTCAAATCAGGCCAGACCATCTTAATGAAATATGAGTGCAAAAGATAATTATTATTATTATTACCTTGATTACGAAATTGATTTGTACCTTATAAATATGTAATGAAATCTGAAAACTAAATGTTTTGTAGTGGATTTGTGTACTATACTCGTATATTAGAAAAAAGCGCAGTTTCTACGACGTAAGAAGCCAATTCTCTACACTTCTCTCTTGCACACCTGAGTAACTCTTGTTGGACTAAATGACAGCTGAATATTTTCTAGATCTTTTTTTACCTGTTTATCACAAATCGAGGACAGAAAGGTTCACTCCTGAGCCACCTCTGAAATTAATATATTTCAAGAAAATAGTTTAGGTATTTTTTTCACTACTCTAAAGTTTTTGCGGACCTATGTTCTTCTTAGTTATTCTAAATTTAGATCAGCTTTCATCATTCCTGAAGATATTCAATTGTATGTAGACCAATAAAATGAATTCTAATAACCAAATCTATTTTGGCAGTCCATACCTCAATTGTGTTTGAACTTCATACAGCTAATGGTCGCAGGCAAGACTAAATAATGGTCCGCCAATTATCAATACAGTATTCTCTAAGCAACAAATTGTATTTTCCTTAAGGGGGTATTCTCATGTAATCACTTCGAAAAATCGATTTTTTTTATATTTTGACAGTAAAACCTATTGAAAACACGCTGTGAAAAATTCAGACCGAAATTCATAGTATTTGATGAGTTATAGCTCATAGTCGCCGACGTTTCGTAAGCGACTGTCCACCAGGCGCCATGACAAGTCTGCATTTTTCTCGAATCATCATTTTCGGAAACTGTCATGGTCCTAAAAAAGAATTATACAACTGATACTCATTTATAGTTATCGTTCCTACCAGAATTGTTTATTTTCGAAAATATTTTCATTTTTTTTTAACGATTTTTAACGAAAAAAAAAAGATTTTCGTGACTTTTTTTTGAAGTTCGACATTTTTTTTTGTAATGAAATTGATTATATTTGGTAGGGACGATAGCCGCAGAACTACTGAATATTAATCCGTTCGATTTTTTATTTCAGACAACATGAACAGCCGCTGTCACCATGACCAGTGAACTACTTTTTTGGTTGGGGACTACTTTGATTTAAAAAATATATTAAAAATGTAAAAAACGAAAAAAAAAATTTTTTTGCGCATTTCAAAATACAAATAAAAATATATTAAAAAACGAAAACGATTGATTTTGTTGTCGCATAAAAAAGAATTTTCCTAAAAAGTGGTAAAATGTATGCGTTCACATGAGAGTATCCCCTTAAAGAGCGAAACCACAAATAAAACGTACAATCGCCATAAAGATAAATAAAAATAAAAACAAAATTTTCGTTCAAACAAAATTTATCCAACATTTCAATAATAACCACAATTTGTGGGTTTAAGTTTGTTTAATAAACGAAAAACTCATTTATTGTCAATTTCATAACCAGTAAGTAACCCTACAATGAGCCTTGAGTGAACACAAATGATTTACGAGTAAAATCAGACATATTGCGATTCTCCTATGCTTATTTTCTCTACTTACTCGTTTATTTTTCGTAAATTTTAAGATAAAATTACATAAATTGCGAGGTTAAAATAAATATCATAACCCAAGGGTTATAAAATATTCCGTATGATTATTGTATGGCTAATTTTGAAAATCTTTATCCCTCACTTGAATCAAATAAAGGTCACTTTGAATTAGAATATGTTGAATTTATGAAACTTTAATTTCCATTAAATGCTTGAGGGCTACTTTGGGACACTTAACTCTAACATATGTAAATATAATTTCGTCATAGAAGCAAGCATCTGTCCTAATGATTAAAAAGCTACGCTCATTAACTTGTTCTTATCTATTGCAGTGTTTTCATAAATTTTCAAACTCTGAAATTCATCACATTCATTTGAAGTTGTGTAGTACTAAAGCAAATAAAGATGCAAGGGTGAACCAAAAACTGCTCAAGATTAGGTAACATTTACGAAAGTTAAAAATTTGTTTTCAAATATTATTTTTGGGAGCTTATTGAAGTACGATTTTGAATGATTTGGCTTAAAAAATTCATAAAGAGCTTCCAAATTTTTTTCTAATATTTTCTGCTAAATAAGATCGCTCTAATGGGCTAACTTTACTACTTAGGTTAGATTCATAAAACAATACTGCACCACAAATTGACATCAACTCTACTCCAAGGCCACTCTATTCCAAACAGAAGTCTTTGCGGTGAGTTAATTAACATAAAGAATATCAACGTATACTTCGATAGGCAAGCGGTGATAAACGCAATAATTTCACATCGCATTGTGTCAGAGAATGTCCTCAGAAGCAGGGAGGCAGGAAGTAGCTGTTGAAAAGCGACTGGATATACTCTGGATTCCAAGCCATAAGGATGTTGTGAGCAACGAAATAGCTGATGAGATGGCCGAAAGTACTGTCCGCTTGACTACCTCGCTCGAACTCCTCCTCTGCTTATTTCCGGCCTTATCTGGAACTAGGCTTAGATATCTAGGAACTTCGCAGTTAAAAGGACTAGAAGAAGTTATCAGAGTTAGATATCAAGTCTCCATTAAACTTCGCAAAAAGCCTCGACGTCCTGCACGACGTAAACTTAACAACTCGTATTTATAAAAATCCATCCGGCATACAAAGGACTAGTAGGTTTATGACAGCCAGCCAGTGTAACCTAACCAAACCTACTCCAAAGATAACAGCCAGTGTAACCTAACCAACCCTACTCCAAAGAGAACTATCCGTACTCGTACTCTGTTCGAAAGGAGACAAAAGAACATTCGGAGGTTTTCAGACCTTTAAAGCTACACTTCATAAAGTCTTCAAGCAAAACAATGAAGACCAAGAAGGAATTATCGAAGTTATACATTGAATCAATTGTTATTTGAATTATGATGCAATAGAGCTGGTTAAACCGAACACAAGAGACAGATACTATAAGTTTAGCTTCGACAAAACAATGTTGGGATTTCTTTAATTTCAGTGTTATTGGATTAAATGGTCAGTGAAGCTGCGCGCAGCTTTTGGACGCTGATTGGAATGAAGTTTAAAAGATTGACTCCCTTTTTGTATCAATACACTGCTGTAACTAACTTGGGCTTCGAAGCCAACTTAAAAAGCTTGAAGGTTCAGAGTAAATATTACAATGGTTCTTGTTACTTTGAGTGCGTTTAAAATATTACGGAACGGGAAAGTATACGTCGACACACAAGTGAGTCAAGTGATGGAGTATAGATCCGATCTGCTGACCGTGAATGAAAATAATAGACTTTGCGCAATATGTTTGAAAACTTGTTACGTTCATATTTGAATTATTAGTATATTTGAAGGTTTTCGGTCCACCCTCGCAAGCAAACATTTGCCACAATCAGTCACATTTGGCGACCAGCAACTTTTATGCCTTTTTAATGAGCAACATAAAGGTCTGGAGCGGGTTACTGAAGTTATCCATAAACTACAGAGGCATGTGTACAAAAGTAAACAAACTTTGAGGTTAAATGCAGATCCTAGCTGACTGCAGATAGCCCGCTTGTGGACACGCGGCAGAACACTCACGTTTGTGCAGATAGCAATGGATATGATTTGGAAAAGCCAAAGCAAGATGAAAACATATGAAAAGCAACGCTGACTCATCTTTCAACGGTGCGTTTATGCAATAATAATAAAAAGTGAAATTAAAATTGCACGCCCAGCGGCACAACTGAAAGGGTTAAGCGGCGCATAATTAATGCAGCAGTGCCCAGCGGTAGGGTTGTGGCGCAAAGCAGCGAGTGGTGAGCGTTGAGTGCCTGGCAACGCCGGTGGCTAAGAAAAATATGAGAAAGTAATAAAATGTAGAAATAAATTTTTTTTCAGCCAGCTTGTTTTATGACAAAACTAGTAAAATTGTGGACATGGACATGTTTTTGAATGATGGCTGTAATGAAATGAAATGCGCCGGGCAAGAGAGCGCCACCAATGAATTGCCAAACGTAGTCAGATAAGCGCTTACAGCGCCTAAGCAAGCGAGTGAACAAACACATAAAAGCGAGTAAGTAATTATAATTTGATATTTTTATGACTTTTCAGTGTGCAAACAAAAGGGTTAAGGCTAAGCGGCTAAGCGCCGCGGCTGTAGCGTCTGTTCTTTTCATACCGCTGTTTATATTAATAAAGCGCTGGTCCTTTATAACCTGATGCATATTTTGTTGTAGTCTATATTTTTATTTCATTTTTATATTTTTTTTTTCGTTTTGCATAATAGACGCACATTTTACGATCTCACTTTAATTTATGAGAGTGCGTTCGCCGTTCTAAGGTTTATTTGTTTTTGCTGCAATTTAATTGTCGAAAATTATAATAATACTTAGAGTGCGCATACATACTTTTATGACACACAATTTCGCTGATGACTTAATTTCTTAGGTGGATCTTATGCCAACAACACTGTCGGCACTTGAGACGCAATGCAAACAAAGCCGTAGTGAATTAAAAGCGGAAAAAATGCCGTCGATTTATGGGCGTTACTTTTACGACTATGCAAATTATAATGAAATTGAGGCGCAATTAAGCGGAAATGCACACAAAACGTGAAAAAGGGAAAGCAGATTTTTTTCGGCACCATAAAAATATGCAGATTTCTTGATTTATACGCACTTTTCTCATGCATCCAACTTTTTTCTGTGAACTTATGCCATTTTGACAGTGAAATAGAAAGTAGTGTTGTTGTAGCAATTAACAGCGCTAGCATTTTTATAGTTCTTAATAAAAATGTAATAAAAATTTGTAATACTGCTGCACAGTTTACGACAAAAAAATATGTAATTTTATGCTTTTTAAAATCAAGCTTCCGAATTTTTCCTGAAATAAATCCACTGTGTGCTATAATTAAGAAATTAAGACAGCCTCCTTCATTATTGTGATAAATTCTCATAACTCCACATTTTCAGCTTACTAGATTTTATCACCTTTTCCGCATATTTTAATTTCCAGTTATTCCCACTGTTAAGCATATTTATGTTTTTTTGTCATATTTCATTACTTTTGAACGTTAGGCTTATATCCTTCAAGTTGGTTATCACACGTTAATTTTTCAACAAACTTGAACACAAACCCTTATAGCAATATCCTTTTTTTTGTAGAAGTTAGATACACTATTTAAACAAACTCGTTTTCGAAATTTGATGGCAAATATTTCGACTTCTGAAGCTAACTTGAAAATACGTAGAAACTACCTTTTTCCTTATGACTCAATCTCTAGCACAAATTTGTTTGGTCCAATACTCAGCCGGGTTTTGTACAATGTTATCGATTCTGGTACATAAACGTCAGAAAACTCCAGCGAAACTACATAAGCATCAAAAGGATGAGAGCTTCACTTTCAATACTGTCTTCGCCTCTTTGATATCAAAGTGGAAATATTAAACTCGCTGAATTTTTTGTTGCTTGTGAGGTGATGGATAATGCCTTCCACATCATCAGTGCTGTCGTCACAGCAACGGTATGTACCACTTGCAGGTCGCTAAAAACAATCGAACCACATTTGCATTACTTCAGGGTGGCGTTCCATTTTCCATTGAGAGATTAACACCGGCGCAGCTGCTTTCAGGTCCCACTTTTTGCTGCGAATTTCTGGATAATCCATCAGTTTGCTTAACTCTCCAGCATGACGCTGATTAAGTTGTCCCCGTTTATTGGGTCAAACAGGTCTTCTACGGCGGTGCGTTCTCGTTGCACATATTTTTTCTGTGATTTTATGACATTTCCACAGTGAAATAGGCATGACGGCTCTTCGAGTTTTCTCATTCTGTGGAGATATATTATGAAGTATCCGTGACCGGATAACAATTCGGTTGTGTAAAAGTCGACTTCTCCAAATTTACGACTTGTCCATAAGTTTAGGTATTTTATTAGTCTGGCCGTCCATCTACCGCCACTCTCATTTTCCCAACTTCGCTGACATGTTGTTACTGTATCTTTTTTTATTTGCTCTATTGCACTCTTGTTATTTTCTGATGTTTTCTTTAGCTACCACAGCCTTTTCCTTTCTTACCGCTTATATCTAACATTGCATCACCTGACACTGTTCGGTAGGCTGGTACAACTGAGAGAGCTGCGGTGCGGTGCACTCTTGTCATTTACGTCGGCTTTTTTAAACACATCTGCCCAGATCTTAGCTCCGTATAATAAGATGCTGGTTGTCGTCGACATTACGAGCTTTCCCTTTTTTTGGCTAGAACCTTTTTACTAAGTTTGAAACTAATTTCCGGTGGGTGCCGCATTTGTACCCAGAAGCTTAGTCTGGGGTCCAGTCTTACGCCCAGGTAGTTTACGGCTTTTTGTGTCCTAAAAATATCCGCAGCCGTTTGCTTAGCTATTTCGAGGAGTTTGTTCCAATTTGTTAGCAGTATTAGCTCTGTTTTTTTGTAGCGGGCTGGAGGTTGTGTGGGTCGAGCCATGCTTGCGTTCGTATCATGACATGATTAAGCTTTCTTCCTGCTTCTTCTGTGCTTCGTGCTGTAATTACTGTTTCAGTGTCATCCACGTAATCAATTAAGTACAATTCGTCTGACATTTCGAGTTTGAGTATAGCGTCGTAGTTGATGTTCCATAAGTCTATCTGTCGTGATCCCTCTCTAGTTTAATATAGCAGTTTTCTGTTCATACGGTAGTTCCGGTAGTTCTACGGTAGTCAGGGATTTTAAAGCTTCTTTCGAGAGCGTCGATCATATCCACCTATTATGTCGCTTAATAAGTGACATATATGTATGTACATGAATTGTTGAACTGAAATTATCCAACAGATCCCAGAATAGAAAATATACAGGGTGTGTCAGTTTGGTATCAAACTATAACAATAACACCCTTTTCAGCATTTTCAGTCCAACTATCTTTAGATTTTTTGCTGATTTGATACAAACGCCAGATCAGGAAGTCAATTTTTTTCCAGTTCATTAATATGGAATGGATATCCGATCATTGACACCGTAGGGGAGTGAAAAGTTGGCCTGGCCGCTCATCGAATTTATTTTCAACATAAAATGTCACGTTTTAGCACCATGCTTCACATAGACAATTAAATATCAATTGATACATCTCCAAAGAAGCCAAAAAGGACATTACAGGCAGACAGAAATCATGGCTGATCCCGTAGATACTCAAGTAAGTGTAGAAGGTATGGATAATTTCTGGTACTTTCTGTCTCGTAAACCCCTTTAATCGGTCTTGAATGAAAATCAGTTAAGTCGTCAATCTTTGAATTAGCCTTCCACAAATGGTGCAACGTGGGACAGGGCAGAGTCCAACTGTAAAATAAATGAGCTCAAATCGACAATATTGGATTTAGTACTCGACAAAATGAAAATGTGTTGTTCAATTGGTTCCGTTCTCAAATATGATATTTAACACAAAACACATACTAAATAAACCACGAAAGGAATAAAAAATCCCGAATCATTGCATTGAACTCAATTCTTATCTCATTAACATTTAATGCATTAAATATCAGAAGATATTCAAAATATTAATAAAAACTACCAAGATTTGCTCATAATAATCCGCAGTTCTGTTCTTATAAGTTCAAACGCTTAATTCAGATCTGTATTGTCAACAATCGGGCCGACAGAAGGTAGCAATCGCCCCAGAAGCTGTCATCTTAAGCCAATAGGGGATGAATTGTTTCCCATCAGAACAACGCAGGCTCAGACACTTCAGAAGTGCCTTGCTAGAAACTTCGAGAACTTGGTTGCGAGGTTCTTATGCATTCAAGGTAGTTAAGCCAAGAGAGTCTATACATGACCCCAAGTGATTACTACCTACTACAGGCGAATGATTTTGCTGATGAAAACTTCACCCTCTGAGAAGCTTAGGAAAATCGACTCTACCAGTTTTTACCAATAGAGTCAACGATTACTATGAGAGTGAAATTATGAAATTATATTCCAAACAAGTTCAATAAGCGGTGCTTATTTGACCTACATCGGATTGGTTCAGATGTTTGAAAACCCACATCATACACTTTTTATATGTAGCACATCCGAACTCAGTAAAATAATGTTAGTTTCCAATTGGTAAACCGTATCCGGTTTATCAACTCAGAGTTTTAATTTAATGCTCACTGATATAACTTGAGCTTAACAACCAATTCATTCGTTGAATTGATTAAGTAAAAAAAAATTCGTCCAAATAAAATTATGTTCTTGCGATAAAAATGTGAGTGAAACCTTATCACACAACCGGAAATTTAGAAATCAATTCCTAATGCATCAAAAAGTGTTTTCAGACAGTTTTTTTTTATTAAATGAACATAAATCTCAACTAAGAAAAGCACTTTGTAGTGGTGCTCTATCAGAATGTTTACGAAAAAATGTTAATATCTATTATAAAAACAGATTATCTTTTGGAAATATGCTATGCTATCTAGTAGACTGCTAGAAGGTTTATCGGAATCAGAACAAATAATTTTCAGCAAAGTAGAAGTTCAAATATCCTCACAACAGCTTTGGTAAAAGTAATTATAAAAATTGAAATCTCAATAAAGAAACTCACCTCTCATTGATTCCGAAAAACCTCTGCTGCTCTCTGCTCAACTAAACGTTCACCGATGCCGTCTGACACCCTGCAAGTATTTTAGCAGAAAGAAACTTGCTCGCTTGCAAATTACAAACTGTTGCTTGCAAATGTCAAGCTAAACTTTTTATTTGTAATAACCCAAAAATATGCAGGCAAAAACAGTTGCCAAAAGGGCAAATTATTCCCAGTGCAGCAAATTTTCTGTGCATTTTAAACTGCTTCAGCAACTGTAAAGACACGTAAATACTCGCTGGTTTCTGTTTTGGGGGTATTGATAGTCAACAGCTGTCTCTTCCACACTCTTCAACTTTTTGCTTATGAAAATACGCATTATGAAAAAATTGATGCAGATAGTGTCCACACGCTGCCAACGCTGGCTAATTACAGCACACAACTTTGCAACGAAAGTTCGTGCAAAAAACGAGAGAGGAAGACACGCAGAAGCGTATGCTTCGTAACTTTAAAGTACAATAAGCGCACTGTGACGTCCCCAATGCAATAATTGCACACAAAGCGCACTGAGCAACTTGGCAATAAATGCAAAACACGTACCGTTACTTCGTATGCAAACCCTGTAGGAAAAAATTTGTATTCTGCAAATATTTTTGTAAGGTCGTAAGAGACATATTTGTATAGAGGCAAAGAAATATATGTGGCGTCGAATAAAGCTCGAGCTTAACCCACGTTCTGCTATGTCTGAGAAGATCAAAGCTTTCTCCGCTCTTCCACCGAGGAGAAATACTTTTAAGTCCTCAATTCTAACTCTTTTTAGCATAACCTATTTTGTCTGATAAAAGCTGTTAAAGACAGAAATTGGCAACGCGGAAGCCAAGTGAGGAAAGTTCTCTGAGCGCCATTCACTTAAGAATGACCAGAAACAATTGTTTTACATACGGCTCAAGCAGCCCACGACATCCGGTCTTAGACCACGTATCCTCTGAGTAACCAAAAAACATGCGCTTGATGGCGAGATAAAGTGGGAAGGTGAAGCGGCCCTTCCCAGAATTGTGCGCTGGGTTTGGAACCCACCACAGAAAAAACATCCCCAAAGAAAGGAAGTAAACAGCCTCGGATGAGACCCCTCTTTTGATGACGGCCGCTGCCAACGCATTAAAGATTACGACATTCCGGTCCCTTAATTGTGAAGTTTCCGCTGTCCAGCTGGTTGATGTCCTCGTGTAAATAAAGGCTGACATCACCGCCGTCTAAGGAGCGATGGGCGCGACAAGGACTGAGACGAGTAGGTACCTGCAGCATTTACTACAGTGGTTTTATAAAGGCGCGCAAATTCGGTGTGAGATTCGTGATGGGAGAGAGACTCCGACACCGAGTCCTGGCATTCACCCCGTTGAATGAACGTCTAGCCACAATCCGCATCAAAGCGAAGTTCTTTAACATATCGCTGATATGTGCGCCGACGGAAGAGAAGGACGATTTGACCAAAGATGTCTTCTTTGAGTGCTTGGAATTAGTCAGTCTATAAATTCAGCATCCATGATAAAATGTCACCAAATGCATTGAGACTGATCAACTTCGCTAGGGCCCGAAATATGGTTAGCTGTAGTAATAGATTCCAGAAAAGGAAAATTCATAAAGTTCATGGCTGTCTCCAGATCAAAAAGCCACCAACCAGATCGATCATGTTGTGATAAACGGAAGACACGCCTCTTGTATTTTAGACGTGCGTACGCTATAAGGAAGGTTCCAAGTCAAGAAGCTTACCATGGAAAATGAGTGAAGTTGTGATACATTAATTAGTACATAATTAATTTTTAAGCTTGCTTTTTGGAGACTTTTTCTACATTTTACCTGATGACCTCACAGGAGTGAAGTTGTGATACATTAATCAGTACATAATTAACTTTTATGCTTGCTTTTTGGAGACTTTTTCTACATTTTACCTGATGAAAAAACCTATAGTCCAAATATGTAGACAACAATGGGTTCACGTCCGCATGTTTCTTCCAAATCGATAAGACAGCTAAACTTAACTCAGATTGACGGTTTCTTAACTCTCTTCTAAGTTACAAATCAGCACTAAAATAGTCATCCAACTAAATTATTTGAAAAGTCGAAAGCCTAATAATTGCCAGCTTATTTCTTGCACTGATCCTACAGGGTACTACGAAAATTGAAGGCACACACTACACGACAACGAAATTGGTATAACGAAGGGGAATTAATTCGGCTTTGGAGCAAAGTAAAATTTCACCAGCCACGCAGAGACCGCATTTTTAATTAAAGCTGTGCTTGTTGTAATTTTTACAGGTAAACATTTTGCTTCAACCTCCGTTCGTTCGCCGTGTAATTAAAGTAAAAACGGTTATCGTGTGCAGGAGACAGTCGCTTGTTTGTTTCGTGTAATCAGTGGCACCTTTTTGCTGTCAACTTGCATTTTTGCCCATTCATGAACGAGCACATTTTGCAAGTTTTTTTTGGTTATTTATTTTGTGCTCTGTGCAGTTTTTCTATATTTTTGTTTTGTCTGCAACAATTGCAACTAATTTGATTGTTCAATTTGCTCGTCACTGACAGTTATTTTCGTCCTTTTGTGTGTATTGTCCTTTCTAATATTGTCATTTGCTTCGTGTGCTAAATATTTTACAATTTTTTCTTAGTTTCTTCTAGCATTTTGTTGGGTCGCAATTACAAAAATTCAATTTGTGCATTTAAGAAAGGACATTAAATGTATTAAAGGATTGTCGTAAAAATCTATTAGACTGCAATTTGTAAGGAGCATTCGGAAATTTAATTAGTGAACATAGAATATTATGCGCTTTAATAAGTTTGAGGTCTGTCTTTTGCAGTGAATTGTAAGTAGTGAAATTAGTGATTGAAAAAAGGTAAACTATTTTTTAATGAATCTCGGTTTTATAGCCCAAAGGTACTTTAAGAGACTATGTTTTCCAAGATAACCAGTGATAAGATAGCACCGATTGTTTATTATGCTTTGGGGAGGCCTCTATACACTATATAAAAGCAAAAACAAAGAATAAACAAAGTTTTGCCTACCAAAAGTTCTATTTATTGGTTTATCCTCCCAAGCAAATTATCCTTTTATATCCTGAATAGGGTTTATTAAGATATAAGGAAGTTTGTAACACCCTGAAGGAAACGTCGGAGATCACTTTAAAAATATATATGTATAAATGATCAGCATGATGAGCTGAGTTGATTTAGACATGCCAGTCTATATGTTTGTAGGCATCAGTTTTTGAGATATGGCTCTGAAATTTTTCACGCGTCTTTTCTTTCCAGGAAGCTGCTCATCTGGCGTTCTTGTATGGAAAATGTTTTATCAGACAAGAGAGCAGGTCAATTGAAAAGCTCCCGCCCTTACACATCGGTGGCGCTACTGGAATTAAATCCATATGATTTTCAGTTAACCCTAACCTTCAAGGGGTGCGCTGTCGTATAATTCTTTTATGGAATATTGCATTTTGAATGAAGTCACTTTTGTTATTGTGAAAAAATCGATAAAAGTTAATTTCGCATGCTGCTTAAATATTTTTTTTTTTCAAGGGAAAAAATGCAATTGAAGCAAAACCTTGGCATCAAGGATTGATCAGGTGAAAAGAGCACCGAACACCGGGTACGCAGTTTACGCCCAAAGATATTGATACCGGCGACAACATAAGAAAATCCACAAAATAATTTTTGATGATTGTAAAGTGAAGTTGTTCGAGATAGCAGGCACTCTAAAGATACTATCAACTGAACGTATACAGCTTACAGTTCACAAATATTTGGATAAGAGATAGCTCTGTGCAAAGTGGTTGCCGCGCGAGCTCACTTTTTACCAAAACCAACCATGGGTGATGATGATTCAGAGCAGTTTTTGAAGATGTTCCAGCAATATAAAGCGAGTTTTTGCGTCGATATGTGACTATAAGCTAAACATGGCTCAATTATTTCACTCCGGAGTCCATTCGAAAGTCATCTAAGTGGACTACACGCGATTAATCCGCTCCAAAGCTTGGAAAAACGCAACAGTCGGCTGGCAAGGTTAAGGCGTCAAAAATGCGGTTTCACCTAGATAATACATTGTGACAGTGAAAATTATGACAAAAATTCATGAGTTGGGACTCAAGTTGCTTCAGCATTCACCGTGTTCTTCAGATCTGGTTCCCAGACACTGTTTCTTGTTCCTATCTCAAAAGAACACTCGCTGGGAAGAAATTTTCATCGAATGAAGAGGTGATCTCCAAAACAGTGGCCTATTATGACCCAAATTGTACTACGAAAATGGTATCGAAAAGTAGAAGGGTCGCTATAATTTGGATATCACGCTTAAGGGAAGTATATTGACTAATAAAAGAAATCGAATTTTGCAAAAAAAAAAAACAAAAAAAAATTGTATTATTATGTTAGTCCGGGGACTTTTCAATCGACCTATTATCTTCGCAAAAATTGCTCAGGGATTATTGTTTCAGGCATTACTACAATAATAGAAGAGTTTATTCAGATAAAACCACCATAGGTGTCATACGATCCGACCGATTAATATCAAGTTTTTGTATGGAAAGTTTGATTCTGTGAAGGATACTCAGTTTTTTTTCTTGTTTTAAGCGCTGACTCGAAACCGGCTGATTCGATAAATAATTTCGAAGATTTACCAAAATAAAAAACATTTACCTAAGTGTAAGCGACTTCTGAAATTTTTACCGGGCTTCAAGATTCCTCAGAAGCGGCGTTAGCGATCGGTCTCAAATTTTTTCTTTCAGGGATGTAAGCATTCACTCCGATAGCAGAATGGCGATATTAGTGCTAGGATCGTAAATTGTATGCCCAAAGTGAGTCAAAGAGTGCCTGTCCTCACCGGAAATAGCCACCTTATCATCAGATTCGTTTGGTTGCCTGATCATTGCGAAATTATACTAACTACAAAGCCGATGGACTGACAAAAGGCAGCACAAATACTCTGCTCATATTTAAGAAGAAAGCAGTTTGACCTCTGTTGTCATCTTCAGTTCTACCAATAGCTTTGACGGCCAACTACTGTGCGACTGCAAGATAGTTCTGGCCTATAGTTGACGTAAGAGTTCCACTAAACTGCTTGCCCTTAGTAAAGTTCATACTGCTGAAATTGCAGGTGTTCTTACTAGACGTTGTCCAATAAGAATTTATTTAAATTTAAAGCTAAAAATTCAATCGGACGCAAGTTTTTAAAGTTGTATAGACGAAATTGAAGAGACATAGCCGAAATTGACATTAGTACCCTCAACAAATTTGTGATCGGTTCAAAGCGCTTTGTCGATTTATGAGGGTCTTTAGAGTGAAATTATTAAAATATTGGTCGAAAGAGAAACAAGAATGTGAATGTATAGAAGTTAATTTAAAGGGAAGTATATCGCTATTGTCGCAGTCCGGAACGATAAAAATAATAGGATGTACTTTCCAACATAATTATGCAGATTTTTATACAGAAAAAATTCTTGCTTCCTCAGAATTATCTAGTGAGAATCGTTTTGACACAAAAAGCCAACATATCAACTAAATTAGGAACACTATTAAAAAATTTAATTTTTTTTCTTTAAACTATCCATTTATTTAAACACTTATTTCTCAATAATTTTAAACTCAGACCACAGAGCTCTCTTTATTGCTTCAAATATGAACTGCTACTACTAAATCTAAGTCTACTCGTATTTTCTGTTAACTATCCGAGCTCCACATATCACAGAAACTTTCGCACATTTACAACAAAGTTGCCTGCAGCAAAAGCTTTTGTAGAAGCAAACAATTTTGTATTTTCAGTAAACCGCAGCAACGACATGAAACCGTTATATAAAGTTATATCAGAATATATGTATGTATTTAAGAATAACACTGTTGTGCCATAACAAAACAAGCAAAACCCCCGACCCTCTTTCGTTAGCCTCAACAATGTGGCGTTAGTTGTATGGCCTTCGAGTTAAACATTGAACTCGGTTAAAAGTTATCAAAAATTTTGCATATGCACATGTTAAAACCGTATGATAAACATTTTGCACACATATTTGCACAACCGAACCAGAAGTTGAGTCAAAGTTCAAAACAATAAAGCCGAACCACAAAACAAACGGCTAACCACACTAAATGAAAATGATGTTATGCTCATCGCTGCGCGGTGAAGTAGTGTAAGAGAGTGCTGAGCCATGTTGCAACATTGTAACGGAAGTCAAAAGCAGCTGCAAAGCCATAAAAGAAGTTAGCGTGTGAATCTGCGATAATCTCATGCAGGTGAAGTCAACTTTGCATTGTGAAAAGCGGTTATACTTTGTTGTTGTAAATACTGATACTCATAGTTTCTGGAAACTATGCTGGTTAATGCAGAAAAAAATTGTGTACAATACTGATAATGGTAAGGCGGAGGGCCAAAATCTTGATTTAGTTGAGTTAGGCGTTATTTTGCATAAGGAAGGGAATGAGAGATTAAGTAATTTCACCGATATATCAGTTTTTTAAACCATGTAGAGGCAGGATAAAGAAGGCCATAAGAATTACCCAAAAAGCTCTCACTTGAGCGCGGTGACTTATGTATTTCTTTAGCATAATTAGAAACTTTCGATTATACACAGTTTCGTTCGATAACGCTTTGCCAATTTGAGGATAAAAAAGGAAAGAGGAAATTGGCCGGAGGTAGTCGTTCCCTTAATTTATTCACATACAATACGGATTATTATTATTATTATTATTTCGTAATAAATTCGTTGGAATACTTTGTTCCAAGTAAACTTTTTTATCTCAACCAAACTAAGCAGGAAAGTGGCGTATCACTATAAAACACGTAAAACAAAACAATTGAGACACAAAAACCAATTTACGACCCTACAAAGTGTCCATAGAAAATCCACAATATTACAACAACAATAAGCGTACAGGCGGCAACTGCTCACAATGAAAAATACACAAGCGTTAAGTAAAAATTTGCTTTAAGTGAAAATTCCTCATTGCACAGCAAGTAAGAGTAATAAAATAAAATCATATGTAAGTAATCACATGTCTCAGTGAGCATGCTGGCAGGCATGATAAAATTGGCAGGACATGCGAGCAACATAAAAACAAAAGCCGAAGCCACAATATACGATAAGGATGTGCAGGACTTTTGGATATGCGTGTATGTGTACTTTCCGAAGGATTTTGTGCTAAAATCCTAACTGTAAATATGATTTGAGCATATTTTCAATGACAGCACGACAAGTTCGTAATCCAGTAGGTGAAATGTGCAAACATTTTGTATTGATACGAAGGATAATAAATTTGTTAGACGGCCGTACATATATACATAATCTGTTCGATAATATATATATAGGTTCATATGTAGTATTTATGGAAATATCAATAACTGTCCATAAATAAGTGATGCGTGTGTGCATAGGCTTGAGCATTGCATACCCAGTAGGAAATTGTTACAGTGCATTCCAAGGTCTTAATATGTAGTAGGGTGGGTCGATTCCAGACTTTTTTCGATTCGGGATTTCTTCTTCTTCTCTTCTTAATTGGCGTAGACACCGCTTACGCGATTATAGCCGAGTTAACAACAGCGCGCCAGTCGTTTCTTCTTTTCGCTACGTGGCGCCAATTGGATATTCCAAGCGTAGCCAGGTCCTTCTTCACCTGGTTCTTCCAACGTAGTGGAGGTCTTCCTCTTCCTCTGCTTCCCCCGGCGGGTACAGCGTCGAATACTTTCAGAGCTGGAGTGTTTTCGTTCATCCGAACAACATGACCAAGCCAGCGTAGCCGCTGTCTTTTAATTCGCTGAACTATGTCAATGTCGTCGTATATCTCGTACAGCTCATCGTTCCATCGAATGCGATATTCGCCGTGGCCAACGCGCAAAGAACCATAAATCTTTCGCAGAACTTTTCTCTCGAAAACTCGCAACGTCGACTCATCAGTTGTTAACATCGTCCAAGCCCCTGCACCATATAGTAGGACGGGAATTATGAGTGACTTATAAAGTTTGGTTTTTGTTTGTCGAGAGAGGACTTTGCTTCTCAATTGCCTACTCAGTCCGAAGTAGTACCTGTTGGCAAGAGTTATCCTGCCTTGGATTTCTAGGCTGACGTTGTTGGTGGTGTTTACGCTGGTTCCAAGTTAGACGAAATTATCTACGACTTCAAAGTTATGACTGTCAACAGTGACGTGAGTTCCAAGTCGCGAGTGCGACGACTGTTTGTTTGATGACAGGAGATATTTCGTTTTGCCCTCGTTCACTGCCAGATCCATTTGTTTTGCTTCCTTGTCCAGTCTGGAGAAAGCAGAACTAACGGCGCGGGTGTTAAGGCCGATCATATCAATATCATCGGCATACGCCAGCAGCTGGCGGGATTTCTAATAGTGCGGAAAAGTTGCCTTAGTACTTCCTGATTCCAATGCAACTTTTTGTTTTGGCCCAACTCCGGCCTTGAAATTTCGGAAATTCGCCTAAAATCGTGAAATTGTCTACCTAGCGCCTGAAATACGCATCTCATAGCAAAATGTAGAAAACAAAAGTTATTTGTCACGTCATTTGCTACCGAAATGGTATATGTGATCATGGCCGTAGGACGAACCGTTCCCGAGATACGAGCGAAAAGGCGGCGCGCCACAGCGCAAGGTGAAAATCGGCTTGCGGCCACACTTCTTGACGTTGATTTCGCCGAGTGCTATCACTCACATTCATTCACCTACGCCAAAGGACACGTTCGGATAGGTCTCCACACAAATATTTTTTCATCGAGTTCCTTCACTCTTGTCGTTGATTTCGCCAAGTGCTATCACTTATATTCTCTCAACAGAACACAGAACTCAAAATGTCTGTATCTAAATTTAAAATTATGCAGAAATGTCCTGTGTTTGGCATATATCCGTACAAACTCTCTGAGTAAGTTAGATTTGTGGGGCTAGCATTTCACTTTAAAAATAATGTTTCACGTTTTTTTCCACACACAGGTCATTTGGTCGAAATAAATATTAAAAAAATACGACAACGGTGTTTCGAAACACGTCTATGACATCGGGAAATATGATGAATAGTGGATTTATGATTGTATGAGTCTAAAAGTAAAAAGCAGTCGATTGTGTGGCTGTTTCAAAATGAGCCGAATCGAACAAAAGCTCTTCCAGCAAGTTTGTTTGTTTGTTTTTTGGAACAACTGAACATGTCGCAACCATACCACTAGAACAGCACAGAACAGTAAGTTCTGAGTGGTATACAACCATTTGATGAGTTAGTTGTCTTTCCAGAAAGCATGAAAACCAACCACCGAAGCTAGATCACCCTTCTCTAGGACAATGCAAGCTCTCACACCTCGTCTGAAAATAATGCGTTTTTTGGCACTCAAAACATCGATTTCATGAGTCATTCACCGTATAGTACTGACTTGGGATCGAATCACTTATTTTTATTCCCGTACGTAAAAAATAAACTAATAGGTCTACGTTTTTCGACATCTGAATAGGCGGTTGATGCGTTCAGAACTCATATTTTGAAGATACCTCAATCAGAGCAGTAAAAGTACTTCGAAAAATAGTTTAATGAATGCAAAAGTACATAGATTATAATGAAGATTATTTTTGAAAGTAGTAAAGCGCTTTTCGATTATTAATATTTGTTTTTGTTCTCTAATCCCAAAATATAAAAGGTAACCTACTTAAGCAAGGCGTTTGAGGTTATCATTTATAATTACTTTAATACAAGTTATCTTTGCTTACGGGGTAGGGAGTAAGAAACAATTTTGTTGAGTTTTATTAGAGAATATATTCCAGCAGGGCTCAGGCTTTCTTTATGCTGACTTTTCACAAAAAAACTCATACTACACACAAGTATTTTGTCAAATTTATTGGTGTGTCCCACATTTCACATTATTGATGGTAAAACGCTTGATGAAGTTGTCAACTTCTACAGAATATTACTTTTTTCTTTTTCATCACTTTTTTGTGCTAATAAAATTTATTGTTTCTACTGAAAGCCGGCAAAATTATCGAGCATACCAATAATAAAATTACTACACAGCCAAACTGTAATCCCGAGTACCAATCACACCACCATTATTGCTCGATCGCTCGAGTATGTGTGGGTACGCGTATTTGACATGCATGTCAAATTGACAATAATGACCGCAATACAGTACAGTAGTCAACCGAAATTGATAGTCAGTCGGTATGTGTTGGGTAGTAATCGTGTTGACAGTGGCAGCTGTCAACAAGTTTAATTGAAACTGACACTACATACTACAACTAGCGCAGAGGAGTCTACTCCTGCATGCTTACGCACCCTCCAAGGCAATGCATATGTCGGTATGTAGACATTCTCTTACTCATTGCTGTATGCGGCCAATTTTATTACCTTGACAATTGTCAATATCGTTGGGGCTGTACGCCATATATGAGCATTCGTGCGCTCACTTGCTCGCCAATATTGTGTTTCATGCGAGCAGTGTGCATTTCGCAGATTTGTGACGGTCATGAAACTGCGAAATTTATAGCTGTCAATTTGTGCGAAGAATTTCTGGCATCTTTTGTCTACATAAAATGCATTTCATGAACGAAAAGTGACAATGCGAAGTTCGCTTGATTGCAAATGTAATTTGCGCTTACGATTAATGAGAAAAATTCTTAACGGTGATTAACAAATGAGACTACTACTACTGTGCTTAGCATTATTGGTTGGGGGATTCCTCAGAAATTAGCTTTTGATGATAGCAAATAAGTTTACTTTTAGTAAATTTTTCCTTCTTTACATTTTAGTTACAAAGAGGTGATCCATTTCGAGGTTCTCTACTTTTTTAAAGAAAAAACATTGAAACTTGAAATGTTTATAGTCATTCGAAAGAACGTTCCTTTGTATTTATGTTTTGAAGATTATCTTTTTCAAATGTTGACCGCGGCTACGTCTCAAATAGTCCTGCGTTTGAGTCCAATTTTCGATGACCCGTTCTAGCATTTCGACTGGTAACTTGCGAATTACACACGTCATGGTTTGCTCCAAGTCTTGAACGAAGCGGAATTGTCCGCATAGAATTTACACTTTACATATCCCCACATAAACAAGTCTATTGATGTGATATCGCACGATCTTGGTAGTCAATCGACTGACCCAAAACTTGAAATTATCTGCTAACCGAAGTGTTGATTGATATGTTGTGTGGGAGTTGGCGCCGTCTTGTTGAAACCAAATTTCGCCGAGATTACGAACTTTTATGCACCAAATAATCGGTTATCACGGCACGAACACGGTGGCCATTGGCGCTTATGTTCTCACTGGTATCATTTTTGGAGAAATATGGACCTATGATTCCGCCGACTCACAAACCACACCAAACCGTTGTTTTTTCTGGATTAACTGTCAGCTCTTAAATCTCTTCAGGTTGCTCTTCGTTTAAAATTCCACAATTTGGCTTGTTTACATATTCTTTAAACCAGAAAGGTGCCTTATCGCTTAACAAAATTTGGCTCGAAAACGAGGTATCTCCTTGGAGCCCATAGAGCATTCTTCAAAAGCCCATAGAACAAAGCGATGTTGTTAGGCAATGTCAATCGGCTGCAGTTCTAGCACAAACTGTATTTTGTATTTATTCAATTTAAGAGCACAACGTAAAACGTGACAAGTTCCATACGTTAGTCCGAGTTGCTGCGAACGGCGCCGAAACTACTCTCCACAGCCTTCTGTACACTCTCAGTTACGACAGCAATATTTTCTTCACTGCGTGCGTGGAGGATGGAGTCATGTGTAGAAGTTCACGCAAGTGAGGAAAGTTCTCTGATCGCCATTCACTTGGGAGTGGCCAGAAACGATTCTTTTACACATGGCTCAAGCAGCTCACTACTTCCGGTCTTTGACCAAGTATCCTCTGGGTAGCCTAAGAACATCCGTTCGAAGGCGAGCTAAAGTGAGAAGGCGAAACATTCCCTTACAAGGGTTGTGCGCTGGGTTTGGGACCCGCCACGTAAAAACACACCCCAGTGAAGAGCTACAACCAGCCTCGGATGAGAGACCCCCTTTGATGACGACCATGGCAAACGAAATAAGGACTACGAATTGAGGGCATGCACCTGGAATGTCCGGTCCCTTAATTGGGAAGGTGCCGCTGCCCAGCTGGTTGATGTCCTCGCAAAGACAAAGGCTGACATCACCGCCGTCCAAGAAATGCGATGGACGGGACAAGGACAGAGACGAGTAGGTCCTTGTGACATTTACTACAGTGGCCATATAAAGGAGCGCAAGTTTGGTGTAGGATTCGTGGTGGGAGAGAGACTCTGTCGCCGAGTACTATCATTCACTGCGGTGAATGAACGTCTAGCCACAATCCGCATCAAAGCGAGGTTCTTCAACATATCGCTGATTTGCGCCCACGCCCTGACGGAAGAGAAGGACGATGTGACCAAAGATGCTTCTATGAGCGCTTGAGCGCGCTTATGAGAGCTGCCCCCGCCACGATGTCAAAATCGTGCTTGGCGACTTTAACGCCAGGGTGGGCAAAGAAGGTATATTTGGCACTACGGTCGGTAAATTCAGCCTCCACGACGAAACATCCCCAAATGGGTTGAGGCTGATTGACTTCGCCGGGGCCCGAAATATGGTTATCTGTAGTACCAGATTCCAGCATAAGAAGATTCATCAAGCTACCTGGCTGTCTCCGGATCGAAAAACTACCTACCAGATCGATCATGTTGTGATAGACGGAAGACATGTCTCCAGTGTTTTAGATGTGCGTGCACTCCGAGGTCCTAACATCGACTCGGACCACTATCTTGTTGCAGCTAAGATTCGCAACCGCCTCTGTGCAGCAAAAAACGCACGCCAACAAACACAAGGAAGGTTCGACGTCGAGAAGCTGCAATCACAACAGACAGCCGAACGATTTTCTACTTCGGTTTGCAGTTCCTGTTTCTGAGAGCACTCGTCAACAACTCGGTATAAGGGAACTGTGGGACGGCATTTCAAACTCCTTACGTATAGCTGCAACCGAAACCATTGGTTTTCGGAAAGTGCAAAAGAACAGCTGGTACGACGAGGAGTGCCGTGTCGCAGCGGAGAGAAAACAGGCTGCCTACCTCGCAACGTTACGATCGACCACTACACGTGCGGGATGGGATAGATACCGAGAGTTGAAGAGGGAAGCGAGACGCATTTGTAGACAGAAGAAGAAAGAGGCTGAAATGCGTGAGTACGAAGAGCTTGATAAGCTGGCTGACAGGGGTAATGCTCGAAAATTCTACGAAAATGCGGCGGCTTACGGAAGGTTTCAAGACCGGAGCGTATTCTGTAGAACCCCCAAAGGTGATCTAGTCACTGATGCCCAGAGCATACTTAAATTATGGAGGGAACACTTCTCCAGCCTGCTGAATGGCAGTGAACGGGCACAACACCAGGAGAAGGAGAACCCGATTCCCAATCGATGACGATGGAGCAGACGTTCCATTACCCGACCATGAAGAAGTTCGAATAGCAATTGCCCGCCTGAAGAACAACAAAGCGGCGGGGCCGATGGATTGCCGGCCGAGCTATTCAAACACGGCGGCGAAGAACTGATAAGGAGCATGCATCAGCTTCTTTGTAAAATATGGTCGGACGAAAGCATGCCCAACGATTGGAATTTAAGTGTGCTATGCCCAATCCATAAAAAAGGAGACCCCACAATCTGCGCCAACTACCGTGGGATTAGCCTCATCAACATCGCATATAAGGTTCTATCGAGCGTATTGTGGGAAAGATTAAAGCCCACCGTCAACAAACTGATCGGACCTTATCAGTGTGGCTTTAGACCTGGAAAATCAACAACCGACCAGATCTTGCGCCAAATCTTGGAAAAGACCCGTGAAAGGAGAATCGACACACACCACTCTTCGTCGATTTTTCAAAGTTGCTTTCGACAGCACGAAAAGGAAGCTGCCTTTATGCCGCGATGTCTGAATTTGGTATCCCCGCAAAACTAATACGGCTGTGTAAACTGACGTTGAGCAACACGAAGAGTCTGTCAGAATCGGGAAGCGACCTTCCGAGCCGTTCGATACCAAACGAGGTTTCCAGACAAGGCGATTCCTCTATCGTGCGACTTTTTCAAACCTGCTTTTGGAGAAAATAGCTCCGAGCCGCAGAACTAAATAGAGAAGGTACCACTCTTCTATGAAGAGTGTACAGCTGTTGGCGTATGCCGATGATATTGATATCATCGGCCCCAACACCCGCGCCGTTAGTTCTGCTTTCTCCAGGCTGGACAAGGAAGCAAAGAAAATGGGTCTGGCAGTGAACGAGGGCAAGACGAAATATCTCCTGTCATCAAACAAACAGTCGTCGCATTCGCGACTTGGCTCTCACGTCACTGTTGACAGTCATAACTTTGAAGTCGTAGATAATTTCGTCCATCTTGGAACCAGCTTAAACACCACCAACAATGTCAGCCTAGAAATCCAACGCAGGATAACTCTTGCCAACAGGTGCTACTTCGGACTGAGTAGGCAATTGAGAAGCAAAGTCCTCTCTCGACAAACAAAATCCAAACTCTATAAGTCACTCATAATTCCCGTCCTGCT